>NC_057800.1:589366068-589638124 GCF_018294505.1 Triticum aestivum
TAGCTCCGCCCCTGCCGCCGGGTGAGGCGAAACGGCCATTCAAAGGGGAGCGACCCGTCAAGTCGAGGCAACCGTGAACGCCATCAAGGGACGTAGCGCCGCCAGGCGCAACTCTAGAGCCAGACTCACACAAGCGGGTGTTGTCGATGCCGTTTGTTCCACGAGGGCTGGATCTAACTCTTCATGATTTTCTCCGCGGCCTTCATTCTATTATGATATTGAACTCCATCACATATCTCCCAATGTCATGCTTCACGTTCCTTGCTTCGTCGTGATGTGCGAGTCTTTACTGGGCATGCAGCCCCACTGTGCGAGAGCGGAAGTGTTTAACAATGCGGTTGATGTAGTCGTACACCTTCACGATCCGTCCTGATCAAGTACCGAATGCACGACACCTCCACGCTCAGCACACGTTCAACTCTACGATGTCCACGTCTTCTTAATCCAGCAAGAGGGGCGAAGTAGTAGATGAGTTCCGGCAGCACGACGGCATGGTGACAATGGTGGTGAAGAACAATCTCCGCAGGGCTTCGCCGAGCACAACAAAAACTATGACGGAGGATAAACTAGAGGGGGCGAGGTTGCCGGCACACGGCTTGGTGAATCTTGATGTGTTCCGGGTGCTACCCCTGCCCCTCTATTTATATGTTGAGCCCTGGGGTCGTTTCTTGGAGAAAGAGCCTCCTCAAAGTTGGTTTGGCATGCAAGGCAAGAGTCCTTCTTGGACTCCAGGACCAGACGCCAGGTGTCGGTGTCAAAACCGGCGGATCTCGGGTAGGGGGTCCCGAACTGTGCGTTGAAGGCGGATGGTAACAGGAGGCGGGGGACACAATGTTTACCCAGGTTCGGGACCTCTCGATGGAGGTAATACCCTACTTCCTGCTTGATTGATCTTGATGATATAAGTATTACAAGAGTTGATCTACCACGAGATCGTAGAGGCTAAACCCTAGAAGCTAGCCTATGATTATGATTGTTGTTGTCCTACGGACTAAACCCTCCAGTTTATATAGACACCGAAGGGGGCTAGGGTTACACAGAGTCGGTTACAAGGGAGGAGATCTACATATCTGAATTACCAAGCTTGCCTTCCACGCAAAGGAGAGTCCCACCCGGACACGGGACGAAGTCTTCAATCTTGTATCTTCATAGTCCAACAGTCCGGTCGAAGGATATAGTCCGGCTGTCCGAGGACCCCCTAATCCAGGACTCCCTCAGTAGCCCCTGAACCAGGCTTCAATGACTATGAGTCCGGCGCGCAGATTGTTTTCGGCATTGCAAGGCGGGTTCCTTCTCCGAATACTCCATAGAAGATTTTGAACACAAGGATCGTGTCCGGCTCTACAAAACAAATTCCACATACCACCGTAGAGAGTATGATATTTCCACAAATCTAATCTGCTGACAACTTTTCATAACGTGACATCACGCCATGGCCCAGTCATTATTCGAACCATTTTTCTCAACTAGCTACTGCACATATTGCGAGGCGGTTTTCTTCGCACGTCTTGTCGAAGCAGAGATCGTGTCCCCCTATCACGGGATTCTCATCAATACGGGTGTGGGTAACCCAACCACACCATCAATCACGACGCTTGGGGAATAAGTGAGTTTACCAGGCAAGTGGGGAGGCACATAATGACCCACAAGTATAGGGGATCCATCATAGTCCTTTCTATAAGTAAGAGTGTCGAATCCAACGAGGAGCAGAAGGAAATGATAAGCGGTTTCCAGCAAGGTATTCTCTACAAGTACTGAAATAAGTGGTAACAGATAGTTTTGTGATAGGATAATTTGTAACGAGCAACAAGTAACAGAAGTAAATAAAGTGCAGCAAGGTTGCCCAATCCTTTTTGTAGCAAAGGACAAGCCTGGACAAACTCTTATATAGAGAAAAGCGCTCCCGAGGACACATGGGAATATCGTCAAGCTAGTTTTCATCACGTTCATATGATTCGCGTTTGGTACTTTGATAATTTGGTATGTGGGTGGACCGGTGCTTGGGTACTGTCCTTACTTGGACAAGCATCCCACTTATGATTAACCTCTATTCCAAGCATCCGCAACTACAACAAAAGTATTAAGGTAATCCTAACCATAGCATGAAACATATGGATCCAAATCAGCCCCTTACGAAGCAACACATAAACTAGGGTTTAAGCTTCTGTCACTCTAGCAACCCATCATCTACTTATTACTTCCCAATACCTTCCTCTAGGCCCAAATAATGGTGAAGTGTTATGTAGTCGACGTTCACATAACACCACTAGAGGAGAGACAACATAGATCTCATCAAAATATCAAACGAATACCAAATTCACATGACTACTAGTAGCAAGACTTCTCCCATGTCCTCAGGAACAAACGTAACTACTCACAAAGCATATTCATGTTCATAATCAGAGGGCTATTAATATGCATATAGGATCTGAACATATGATCTTCCACCAATTAAACCAACTAGCATCAACTACAAGGAGTAATTAACACTACTAGCAACCCACAGGTACCAATCCAGACTTGGAGACAAGAATTGGATACAAGAGATGAACTAGGGTTTTGAGGGGAGATGGTGCTGGTGAAGATGTTGATGGAGATTGCCCTCTCCCGACAAGAGGAGCGTTGGTGATGACGATGGCGATGATTTCCCCCTCCCGGAGGAAAGTTTCCCCGACAGAACAGCTCTGCTAGAGCCCTAGATTGGTTCCGCCAAGGTTCCGCCTCGTGGCAGCGCAGTTTCGTCCGAGAAGATGGCTTGTGATTTTTTTCCATCGAAAGACTTCATAAAGTAGAAGATGGTCATCGGAGGGCCACCAGGGGGCCCACGAGGTAGGGGCGCGCCTAGGGGGTAGGGCGCGCCCCCACCCTCGTGGGCAGGGTGTGCCCCCTGGTGAACTTCTTGCGCTCAATATTTATTATATATATTTTGAAATTGACTTCCGTGAAGTTTCAGGACTTTTGGAGTTGTGCAGAATAGGTCTTTAATATTTTCTCCTTTTCCAGCCCAGAATCCCAGCTGCCGGCATTCTCCCTCTTTATGTAAACCTTGTAAAATAAGAGAGAATAAGCATAAGTATTGTGACATAATGTGTAATAACAGCCCATAATGCAATAAATATCGATATAAAAGCATGATGCAAAATGTACGTATCAACTCCCCCAAGTTTAGACCTCGCTTGTCCTCAAGTGAAAGCCGAAATCGAAAAATATGTCCACATGTTTAGAGATAGAGGTGTCGATAAAAATAAAATACGGACATGAGGGCATCATGATCATTCTTAGAACAACAGCTTATATAGTTCTTGTCATATGATTTCTTATGCTAGAGTAATAATTCAATCACAATTTCAAGTATGAATCGTAAACTTCATTGACAACTAACAAATTGTAATCTCAGTCATTGGAGCAATTGCAATTTATCATCACATAGGAAAGAGTCAATATATAAGAGCTTTTCAGCAAGTCCACATACTCAACTATCATATAGTCTTTCACAATTACTGACACTCACGCAATACTTACGGGTATGGAATTTTAATCGGACACGGAGAAAGATAGGGGCTTATAGTTTTGCCTCCCAACGTTTTACCTCAAGGGTAATGTCAACAATAATAGTTCGTGAAAACTTACATCCAATTAGCCATATATACCAGGATCTTTCCAACATGTTGTGCTTGCCAAAAGATAAAATGTAAAAAGGAAGGGTGAAGATCACCATGACTCTTATGCAAGGTAGGAGATAAAAGTAAAAGATAGGCCCTTCGCAGAGGGAAGCAGAGGTTGTCATGCGCTTTTATGGTTGGATGCACAAAATCTTAATGCGAAAGAATGTCACTTTATATTGCCACTTGTGATATGGAGCTTTATTATGCAGTTTGTCGCTTTTATTTCTTCCATATCACACGATCGTATAAAGTTTATTTTCTCCCACACTAATAAGTCATACATATTTAAAGAGCAATTTTTATTGCTTTGCACCGATGACAACTTACTTGGAGGATCTTACTCAATCCATAGGTAGGTATGGTGGACTCTCATGGCAAAACTGGCTTAAGGGTATTTGGAAGCACAAGTAGTATCTCTACTTGGTGCGATGAATTTGGCTAGCATGAGGGGGAAAGGCAAGCTCAACTATGTTGGATGATCCCTGACAATATAATTTATCTCAGATGTAAGAAAACATAACCCATTACGTTGTCTTCCTTGTCCAACGTCAACTCTTTAGCATTTCATATTTTAATGAGTGCTCACAATCATAAAAGATGTCCAAGATAGTATATCTATATGTGAAGACCTCTCTTTCTTTATTACTTCCTATTAATTGCATCGATGACCAAAACTATGTTTGTCAACTCTCAACAACTTTTATTCATCATACTTTTTCTAAGTGAGCTCATTACTCTCCATAAGATCCTTATGATCTCTTTGTTTCCTTTTATTCTTTCTCTTTTCTTTTATTCACTTAGGATCATGGCAAAATAATCAAGCCCTTGACTCAACACTAATCTTTATCATATATAGCTCATGGACTCGATTACATAGAAGGATCATAAAGAAAAACTCACAACTAGATCATACTAAAAGCTTTTATTCTACTAGATCAAGATATTACCAAAAGGAACGAACTAAGAAAAACGGTAAAGATAAAAGTGATGGTGATACGATACCGGGGCACTCCCCCAAGCTTGGCAGTTGCCAAGGGGAGTGCCCATACCAGATACTCAATTCTTCTTTGTTGGTGGAGAAGGTGATGGTTTTGTTGATGGCGTAGGCTTGTCGTCCTTCTTCCAAGGCATTGGCTCACCATCATAGAAGGATGATCGAGTCTCTTGAAACCTCAAATCTGCAGCCAAACTCATCCTCTTGAATCTATATTCATACTCACAGTTTTGATTTTGCAGGTCATAGATCTGGGCTTGGAGGTGCTCGTTTTTCTCATGAAGCTTGAAGATGGCCTCCCCAATGTCCTTGACGTCCAGCTTGTGGTTGTTGGTGAACTCCGTGATCGTAATGTGATTGGAATCGAGTCCATGATCCACCATCTCCTGACCCTTGAAAACTTCTTGATCCAATGCCTCGAGCCTTGCCTCCGTGCTTCCGGTCTTCCTTGGTCCCTCAACATCGCGGATGTGCAACAACCCCTCACGCATCTCAATGGTTTGAGGGTGTTGTAGCACCTCCGCGAGGTAGGGGTTGATGACCTTCTCGAAGAACTGGTCCTTGGGGGCACTTGAAGACGACATGATAACCTGGATCTGTCAGAAAACAGCTCAAAACAAAGACATGAGATTTTTGCGTGATACGGGAGTCAAAACCTCCGGGAGATTGTATAATGAATTTTTACCGACCAAAATACGTAACGTGTAAGAAAACGGAGTCCGGAGAGCACACGAGGTGCCCACGAGGTAGGGGGGCGCGCCCTCCACCCTCGTGGAGCCCTCGTGTCCTTCCCGAACTGCTTCTTATTTTTCTTTTTTAAAATATTCCAAAACGAAGAAATATTGCCTTAAAAACTGTTTTGGAGTCGGTTTACTAACCGTACCACATACCTATTCCTTTTTGGAGTCTGAAACGTTCCGGAAAGTGTCCCATATGTATTCCTCCGGGGTTACGGTTTCAATAACATTGGTTTCAACATTTATGGGATTACCTAAGATATAATGTTTAATTCTTTGACCTTCACCACCTTCGAATTTGTGCCTTCGAAGTTGTTGATTTTTATGGAATCGGAACGATAGACCTCCTCGATAACGTAAGGACCTACCCATTTAGAGAGAAGTTTTCTTGCAAAAAAACTTAAATGAGAGTTGTATAGCAATACATAATCACCTACATTAAACTCACGCTTTTGTATTCTTTTGTCATGCCATCTTTTAACCTTTTCTTTAAACAACTTGGCATTTTCATAGGCTTGGGTTCTCCATTCATCGAGTGAGCTAATATCAAATAACCCCTTCTCACCGGCAAGTTTAAACTCATAGTTAAGCTCTTTAATAGCCCAATAAGCCTTATGTTCTAGTTCGAGAGGTAAGTGACATGCTTTTCCATAAACCATTTTATACAGGGACATACCCATAGGATTTTTATATGCAGTTCTATAGGACCATAATGCACCATCAAGTTTCTTCGACCAATTCTTTCTACATCTATTAACAGTCTTTTGCAAAATTAATTTGAGTTCTCTATTACTCAATTCTACTTGACCACTAGACTAAGGGTGATAAGGAGATGCAATTCTATGATTAACATCATATTTAGCAAGCATTTTACGGAAAGCACCATGAATAAAATGTGAACCACCACCAGTCATTAAATATCTAGGGACTCCAAATCTTCGAAAAATAACTTCTTTAAGCATTTTAATAGAAGTGTTATGATCAGCACTACTAGTTGGAATAGCTTCTACCCACTTAGTAACGTAATCAACAGCAACTAAAATATGTGTATATTCATTAGAGGCAGGAAAATGTCCCATATAGTCAAAGCCCCAAACATCAAATGGTTCATTAACGAGTGAATAGTTCATAGGCATTTCTTGACGTCTACTAATATTACCAATTCTTTGACATTCATCACATGATAAGACAAACTTACGGTCATCTTTGAAGAGAGTAGGCCAATAAAAACCAGATTGCAATACCTTATGTGCAGTTCTATCTCCAGCATGGTGTCCTCCATAAGCTTCAGAGTGACACTTGCGTAGGATCTGTTCCTATTCATGCTCAGGTACACAACGTCTAATAACACCATCTACTCCTTCTTTATAAAGATGTGGGTCATCCCAAAAGTAATGCCTCAAATCATAGAAGAACTTTTTCTTTTGTTGGTATGTGAAACTAGGTGGCATGAATTTGGCAACAATGTAATTAGCATAATCAGCATACCATGGAGCAGTATGAGAGGCATTTATGAAATTTAATTGGTCATCAGGAAAGCTATCATCAATAGGTAGTGGGTCATCAAGAACATTTTCCAACTTAGACAAGTTGTCTGCAACGGGGTTCTCAGCTCCCTTTCTATCAACAATATGTAAATCAAATTCTTGTAGCAAGAGAACCCATCTAATAAGTCTAGGTTTAGCATCTTTCTTTTCCATAAGATATTTAATAGCAGCATGATCAATGTGAATAGTTACTTTAGAATTAACAATATAAGGTCTGAACTTATCACAAGCAAATACAACTGCTAAGAATTCTTTTTCAGTAGTAGAATAATTTCTTTGAGCATTGTCTAGGGTTTTACTAGCATATTGAATAACGTTTAATTTCTTATCAACTCTTTGCCCTAGAACAACACCTACAACATAATCACTAGCATCACACATAATTTCAAAGGGTAAATTCCAATCAGGTGGCTGAACAATAGGTGCAGAGATCAATGCTTTCTTAAGTATTTCAAATGCTTCTACACAATCATCATCAAAGACAAATGGTATATCTTTTTGTAATAAATTATTCAGAGGCCGAGAAATTTTTGAGAAGTCCTTAATGAACCTCCTATAAAATCCGGCGTGACCAAGGAAACTTCTTATACCTTTGATGTCCTTGGGACATGGCATCTTTTCAATAGCATCAACCTTGGCTTTATCAACCTCAATACCTCTTTCAGAAACTTTATGCCCCAAGACAATACCTTCGTTAACCATAAAGTGGCACTTTTCCCAATTCAAGACAAGATTAGTTTCTTCACATCTCTGCAAAACTCGATTAAGGTTGCTCAAGCAATCATCAAAATAAGATCCATAGATGAAGAAATCGTCCATGAAAACCTCACAAATCTTTTCACAGAAGTCAGAGAATATAGCCATCATGCATCTTTGAAAGGTAGCAGGTGCATTACATAAACCAAAATGCATACGTCTATAAGCAAAATTACCAAAAGGGCAAGTAAAAGTAGTCTTTGATTGATCCTTGGCTGACACAGGTATTTGAGAGAAACCAGAATAACCATCTAGAAAGCAAAAATGTGTATGTTTGGATAATCTTTCTAGCATTTGATCGATAAAAGGTAAGGGGTAATGATCCTTTTTAGTGGACTTATTTAATTTGTGGAAATCAATTACCATCCTATAACCTGTAATAATTCTTTGAGGAATCAATTCATCTTTACCATTAGGAACGACAGTAATACCTTCCTTCTTAGGGACACAATGGACAGGACTTACCCACTGACTATCAGCAACGGGATATATTATATCTACCTCAAGGAGCTTTAGTATTTCCTTTCTTACCACCTCTTTCATTTTAGGATTCACTCGTCGTTGATGATCACGAACTGGTTTAGCATCTTCTTCCAAATTTATATTATGTTGACATAGAGTGGGACTAATGCCCTTAAGATCATCAAGAGTATACCCAATAGCAGCACAATGCTTCTTCAGAGTTTTCAATAATCTCTCTTCCTCATGCTCTGAAAGGTTAGCACTAATAATAACATGATATATCTTTTTCTCATCAAGATAAGCATATTTAAGAGTATCAGGCAACGGTTTAAGCTCAAACACGGGATCACCCTTGAATGGAGGAGGATCCCCTAGGATTTCAATAGGTAAATTGTTTTTCAGAATAGGTTCCTGTTTAAATAATACTTCATATATTTCCCTTCTTTCATTCATAAACATATCATTTTCATGGTCTAGCAAATATTGTCCTAAAGGATCACTAGGAGGTACGGCAATAGAAGCAAGACCAATAATTTCATCCTTACTAGGTAATTCTTCTTCACGGTGTTGTCTACTAAATTTAGAGAAATTAAATTCATGAGACATATCATCTAAACCGATAGTAACAACATCCTTTTTGCAATCTATCTTAGCATTAACAGTGTTCAAGAAGGGTCTACCAAATATAATGGGACAAAAGCTATCTTGTGGGGAACCAAGAACAAGAAAATCAGCAGGATATTTAGTGTTCCCACACAAGACTTCAACATCTCTAACAATTCCCATTGGTGAAATAGTATCTCTATTGGCAAATTTAATTGTGACATCAATATTTTCTAACTCAACAGGTGCAATATCATGCATAATTTCTCTATATACGCCAATAGGTATTGCACTAGCACTGGCACCCATATCACATAAGCCATGATAACAATGATCTCCTATTTTAACAGAAATAATAGGCATGCCTACCATAGGTCTAGGTTTATCTTTAGCACAAGGTTTAGCAATTCTAGCAGTTTCATCACCGAAATAAATAACATGCCCATCAATATTATCAGACAAGAGATCTTTAACAATAGCAATATTAGGTTCAACTTTAACTTTCTCAGGAGGTGTATAAGTTTTAATATTGCTTTTACGAACCACAATCGAAGCTTTAGCATGATCCTTTATCCTAACAGGGAAAGGTGGTTTCTCAACATAAGAAGTAGGAACAACAGGATCATTATAAGTGACAATCTTTTCTTCAACTTTAATAGGTGCAGCTACTTTTAGTTCTATGGGAGGATGATATTTAAACCGCTTCTCCTTGGGAGATCAACATAAGTAGAAAAAGATTCACAGAAAGAAGCTACTATCTCAGAGTCAAGTCCATATTTAGTGCTAAATTTACAGAGAGCATTGGTATCCATAAAAGATTTAACACAATCAAACTTAGGTGTCATACCTAACTCCTTACCTTCGTTGAGGTCCCAATATTTAGAGTTGCGTTTAATTCTTTCCAATAAATCCCATTTGAATTCAATAGTCTTCATCATAAAAGAGCCAGCACAAGAAGTATCGAGCATGGTGCGATTGTTATCAGAAAGCCGAGCATATAAATTTTGAATAATCATCTTTCTTGAGAGCTCATGATTGGGGCATGAATATAACATTGATTTAAGCCTCCCCCAAGCTTGAGCGATGCTTTCTCCTTCGCGAGGCCAAAAATTAAATATATAATTGCGATCACGATGAACAAGATGCATAGGATAAAATTTCTGATGAAATTCCAATTTCAATCGTTTGTAGTTCCATGACCCCGTATCATCACATAGCCTATACCATGTCAATGCATCTTCCCTCAAAGATAAAGGGAAGACCTTCTTCTTAACAACATCTCCGGGGATACCTGCAAGCTTAAATAATCCACAAACTTCATCAACATATATTAGATGTTCATCAGGATGCATTGTTCCATCTCCTGCAAAAGGATTAGCTAGCAGTTTTTCTAACATACCCGAAGGAAATTCAAAGCAGACATTTTCATTTTCATTTTCAGTAGGTTCAGTTGGTTGAGGAGCAACTCTTTGATCTACTGGTCGGGGTGAAAATACCCCAAACAAGCCCCTCAGAGGATTACTTTCCATAGTAATGAGTGACAGTAAATTTCAGCACACTATATAAATTTTTCCTTACCAAATTCCACCTACCAAAGGCGCTTCACTCCCCGGAAACGATGCCAGAAAAGAGTCTCGATGACCCACAAGTATAGGGGATCTATTGTAGTCCTTTCGATAAGTAAGAGTGTCGAACTCAAGGAGGAGCAGAATGAAATGATAAGCGGTTTCCAGCAAGATATTCTCTGCAAGTAATGAAATAAGTGGTAACAGATAGTTTTGTGATAGGATAATTTGTAACGAGCAACAAGTAACAGAAGTAAATAAAGTGCAGCAAGGTGGCCCAATCCTTTTTGTAGCAAAGGACAAGCCTGGACAAACTCTTATATAGAGAAAAGCGCTCCCGAGGACACATGGGAATATCGTCAAGCTAGTTTTCATCACGTTCATATGATTCGCGTTCGGTACTTTGATAATTTGGTATGTGGGTGGACCGGTGCTTGGGTACTATCCTTACTTGGACAAGCATCTGTCGGTGTACAAAAAGAGGGGTGCACTTTTTGTACCCCTATAACTGTGCACGGGCAGTCAGAGTCGCGGGCACCACCACACCAAGCAAGGCAAGGGAGGTGAGCCAGGGTAAGATCGAAGCTCAAGGGAACTAGGACGACGCCAAGGCCAAAACCACGAAGAACAAAGGAGACGAAGCGGACTCCCTCGGCAAGATCCTTGCCGGGAGACAGCTTTGGCAACCCCGGCAAGACCCTTGCCGCGGCGACTCGCCCCATGCCTACGGAGCAAATCACCCTTGATTCCAATGCCCCCATGGGGCAAGGATTCAGGAGACATCCCCGTGGTGGCATGCAGATCTTTGTGAAGACATTCAAGATCAGATATGCATTAAGAAGACGACGACCTTTGGCGAGATACCAGCCAGGGAAGACCACAAGGCCCCCGGCAAGCGCCTTGCCGGGGATGACAGCAGGTGCCCCGGCAAGACCCTTGCCGGGGCCCCGGCAAGGCCCTTGCCAAGAAAATCCGCAGGGCCACCATCAGGCCCACACCGACTAAACCTCCACCACCGTACGCATGCGGCTGCCGACCCAACCAGCTGGGCAGGCACCTACATGGCGGCATGCAGATCTTCGTGAAGACCCTCCACTGCGCCACCTCAGCTGCCTGCCTACCTACATGGCATCACAGGCATCGCTGGCCAGGGCGCGTGTCGACACAAGAAGGAGCGGCGACGGACGAGACATGTTTCTTCCCCATCCCCGATAAAGCAAGGACACCTAAGCAAGACGCATTAAATGCGCCTTGTCATGTAATGCGAGGGATAACCTCGCATCACTGTACCCTTTCCACCTCCTGCGTGCCACTGTGGCAACCCCTTTTTCTATAAAAGGAGGCCCGAGGCGACTAGGAGGAGGATTCGGGCTTTTTGGAGCTCCTAATGCCCCAGAGCTAGCTCAAGAACAGGAATATACATCCACCAAAGCGGGAGTAGGGTTTTACGCATCCTCGCGGCCCGAACCTGGATAAACAAACTGTGTACCATCTATTTGATCCGCTCTTCTCACGACCCCGCGCCCCGCTAACCGTAGTAGGGATTCTTGTGATCCCATAGGTGTCGTTCCCACCGACATCTTTGGCGCGCCAGGTAGGGGGCGCATTTATGAGAATCGGCTTTAGCAGTTAGTTCGATGCTTCTTCATCATCATGGCGCCCAAGAAGAAGACGACGGTGGCGGTTGGCCAGTCGGAAGCCGGACAGCCCGTCCCGACGCGAGCGAGCAGCGGACCGGTCGCAAAAAGGACCCGGGGCGCTGCTCGCGAACACCAACGCCATCCCAGTAGCCGGAGTTTGGGAGGCGGCGATGTTTGTGCGCCTGGTAATGGGCCACACATCGTCAAATCCAAAGGCGGAGCCAGGCCCTCCGCGGGTGGAGCGGGGCCTTCCAAGGTCATCGCCGCCCCACCCGAAGGCAACGCAAGGGCCTCCAAGACTCCCACGCCGGTGCCAACAGCGCGCTCCTCCCAGGCAGCGCGCGACGAACGGCGCCATCACGCCAAAGATCCCGGGCGTCGCCGCGGGAAGAGCCCCGAGCGCCACTCCCGGGACGTAGAAGACCTGCCTGCTCGCCGAAGCACCGGTGACAATGGCATGCGACCGCGGTGTCGTGATAGAGCTCCTTCTGACATGGTCAGAAGTCGAAGCGCATCGTCATCCGTGCAGGTTCCGCTGCCACTGACGCCAGCAGAGGCCCTGGCGCGCGTGCAGTTGCTCCTCGACTTTCCTCCCACTATGGGAAAACTCGAGGAATGGAGAGCCACTATCCGAAGCCTTGTTGCGGTGGCCAACAAAGATGAACCAAGTCCGGTGGGGCCCCCAGGTCGACGCTCCGATGGAGTCCCACGCACCAGTGGCGGAAAGGCCGGTGGCGCCGCAACCATGGTGCATTCACCTCTTCCCCATCCGATACCGCGGACGCCGGCTCGTCGCGATGTCACGGGCGACGACATTTCCATAGCGTCGTCTGACCCACGGACCCACTCTGACCAACGCCAAGTTCTTCGGGAACGAGCCCATGAAGACGCTCGAACCACTATCAAGCGCCGGCACGGAGCGTGCCACCATTCATACAGGCGAGCAGGGCCTGCTGCGAACCACCCGGCCCCGGAGAGCCCTGGAGGCCTACCTTACGAGGTAGGTTGTCCGGCTTTTACCCGTGAGCTGCGGCAGTTCTAGTGGCCCACTCGCCGCACCTTCAAACCTGACGTTGGTGAGAAGTACAACGGCAAGACCCACCTGTCTGAGTTCCTCAGCATCTACACCATCGCGATGCAAGCTGCCGGAGCCCGCGACGATAAGGTTCTTGCGAATTACTTTCCATTGGCTCTTAAACCCAACGCCATGTCGTGGTTTATGCACTTGCCGGTAGACTCTATTTCCTCCTAGTCGGATTTGTGCCATGAGTTTATTGGCGCCTTTACTGGAGGCCACCAAGCCCATATCCAAGCAAGCGACCTGCACGTCATTCCCCAGAAGGGAGGCGAGAGTCTGCGCAAGTATATACAGAGGTTCAGCCGGGTACAGTACAAGATCCCTGATGTTCACCCTGCCGCCATCATCAGCGCGTTCCATCAGAATGTGCGTAACCGCAAGATGCGTGAAGAGCTGGCAATGAACAAGATGAAAGACGTGGCAGAACTCTATGTTCTTGCTGACAGATGTGCCCGGGCTGAAGAGGGAAGGAAGTACCCCGGTGAAGATGCCGGCGTGGAAACCGACTCCTCAGATGAGGATACTGCCGCCCCGGCCAAGAAAGGCCGGCGCCGCAACAGGAAGCGCAAAGGTAAAGCTGTGCTTGCCGTCGAGGGATCTGACGATGCCGGCTCCACCAAGAAAACCAAGGTAGATGACCCCGGCAAGGAAATTGCCGGATGTGTCGCCTGCCGGGCCTTGGAGGCTGCCGAGAAGCCAGGAAACTCCGACAAGCAATACTGCAAGATCCATCGCACCAAAGGCCATGATCTCCAGAACTGCCGACAGGTTGAGCTCCTTGCTGAGAAGCAGAGGGCTGAATATGAGAGGCGGGACAAGGAGAAAGGCCAGGATGGTGCTGAAGGGTCCGGCAAGAAGCATGACGGCCAGATGGGCCGTCGCGGCAAAGATAAACAACAGGAGAGGCCCGCCCGGGGCCGTGACAAAAAGCCAGAAGACGATGATCACGAAGAGGATGATGAGTCTGGTGACCAAGAATTTCAGAAAGCTACAGAGGCCATGTGCGTCGATGGCCGCGCCTCGCTGCATACCTCTCACCGCCAGCTTAAACAGTGGGCGCGTGAGATTACAGCGGCAGAGCCGTCGTTTGATGCCCAAAGGCCGCTGAAGTGGTCCGGCACACCTATCATTTTTGACACTGAGGACCACCCTGATCGCACTACTACAGTCGGGTGCTTGCCATTGTTGGTTTCACCAACAATACGCAACCTCAAGGTGACAAAGATGCTAGTCGATAGCGGGGCCGGTCTGAACTTAATCTCGCCTGCCGTGATCGAGAAACTGCAGATTCCTGATGAAGACCTCGAAGAGACGGGCATGTTTCAGGGGGTCAACCCGGGAAGAAGTCAACCAAAGGGAAAGGTCACCTTGCCCGTGACTTTTGGGAGTGATCTGAACTACAGGACAGAAAGGATTGTGTTCGACGTTGCCAAGATCCCCTTGCCTTACAATGGGATCCTTGGCCGCCCAGCGCTGGCCAAGTTCATGGCGGCGTCACATTACACCTACAACACCCCGAAGATGCCGGGGCCTGTGACGATCATCACCGTCCCATCAGACAAGAAGGATGCGCTAATTTGCGCTGACCAACTCTACCAACAAGCAGTTGCAGCAGCCGCCACTGCTAAGGCGCTTGCTCCTGCCGCTGGAGCCCCGAGAAGGAAAAAGAAGAAGACCGGTGAGACCTCAGGCACCCACTCTGGCAAGCGCACCTCTTCGGAGTGTAGCGCTCCCGTCGAGGACGTGCCAGAGAGCTCCACCAACAGAAACAAGAAGTCCAGGGCCACCCCACCGGGAACCAAGAAGGTTTCTGTCAAGGAGGACGACACGGGAGGGGCTTTTACCATAAGCTCCGCCCTTGATGACAAATAGGAAGACACGCTCGTCACCTTCCTGCGGGCGGATGTCGATGTGTTTGCATGGCAAGCATCCGACATCCCCGGCATTCCCAGGGAGGTGATTGAGCACCACCTTGCTGTCTGTCCTCATGCGCGGCCCGTCAAGTAGAAGGTCAGAAAGCAAGCCTTGGAACGACAAGAGTTCATCACAGAGGAGATCCGGAAACTGGAAGCAGCGGGTTTGGTAAGAGGAGTGCTCCATCCAATGTGGTTGGCCAATCCAGTGGTAGTGCGCAAGGCAAATGGGAAGTGGAGGCTGTGTATTGATTACATAGATATCAATAAGGCTTGTCCCAAAGACCCCTTCCCGTTGCCGCGCATCGATCAGATTGTTGACTCCACGGCTGGGTGTGATCTGTTGTCATTCCTCGATGCCCACTCCGGCTACCACCAGATCTTCATGACAAGAGAAGACAAAGAGAAAACGGCATTCATCACCCCATGTGGTACGTATTGTTTCATACGAATGCCTTTCGGGTTGAAGAGTGCTGGTTCAACGTTTGCAAGGGCGGTCCAGATTGGTTTTGAACCCCAGCTCCATAGAAATATGGAAGCTTATATGGATGATATAGTGGTCAAAACCAAGAACATGGCAACCCTCATACCAGATTTACAAGAAACATTTGCAAACCTATGCAAGATCAATCTCCAGCTAAACCCTGAGAAGTGCGTCTTCGGCGTCCCGTCCGGCAAGCTTCTCGGGTTCTTTGTGTCGCAGCACGGGATAGAGGCCAATCCGGACAAGATCAAAGCTATAGAGCAGATCGAAGCACCCAAGCGAGTCAAGGATGTGCGTCGGCTTGCTGGTTGCGTTGCCGCCATGAGCAGGTTCATTTCCAAGTCCGTCGAGCGCGCCTGTCGGTGTAAAAACCGGCGGATCTCGGGTAGGGGGTCCCGAACTGTGCGTCTAGGCCGGATGGTAACAGTAGGCAAGGAACACGATGTTTTACCCAGGTTCGGGCCCTCTTGATGGAGGTAAAACCCTACGTCCTGCTTGATTAATATTGATGATATGGGTAGTACAAGAGTAGATCTACCACGAGATCAAGGAGGCTAAACCCTAGAAGCTAGCCTATGGTATGATTGTTGTATGATGAAGTTGTCCTACGGACTAAAACCTCTCCGGTTTATATAGACACCGGAGAGGATTAGGGTTACACAAAGTCGGTTACAATGGTAGGAGATCTTGAATATCCGCATCGCCAAGCTTGCCTTCCACGCCAAGGAAAGTCCCATCCGGACACGGGATGAAGTCTTCAATCTTGTATCTTCACAGTCCTGGAGTCCGGCTGAAGGTATAGTCCGGCTATCCGAACACCCCCTAATCCAGGACTCCCTCAGTAGCCCCTGAACCAGGCTTCAATGACGACGAGTCCGGCGTGTAGATTGTCTTCGGCATTGCAAGGCGGTTTCCTCCTCCAAATTCTTCATAAAAGTTTGTAAACACCAAGAGTAGTGTCCGGCTCTGCAAAATAAGTTTCCATGTATTGCCACAGAGAGAATAATATTAACACAAATCTAATCCGCTGACGTATTCCGCAGCGTGACATCACACTACGGCCAAGCCTTTATTCGAATCGTTTTCACTTTTCCACCTCAGCGTGTTTTGCGAGGCGGTTTCCTTGGCACGTCTTGTCAAAGCAGAGATCGTGTCCCCTTTATTTACGGGATTCTCATCAATACGGACGTGGGTAACCCAATCATGCCCGTTAGCATGTCTTCTCGATTAAAGGCGAGTCCCAAACGGTTACGGGGAGGGCTCCTGGTATTCAACCTCTTATAAAGAGACCAAGGCCTTACTCCTTTTTCCAATCTCAAAACTAGTTCGCCCGTCGCCTCGAGTTCCAACACCCTAGGCTGCAGATTCCAGGCGCTTCAGACCTTCGACAATGTCTGGTTCCGACCTTCAAGGCCGATGGATGCCCTCCTCCGTCACGGAGGAGGACGTGCTAAAGTTGAGAGAGGCTAAGTTCTTGACCGCCGAAATTTTGCATAGGTTGCCTGCTCAAAGGCAAGCTATTCCCAGTCCCCAGCCCGGTGAGAGCGTAGTGTTCATGTCTCACTTCCTTCGGGGGTTAGGCTTCCCGATGGATCCCTTCGTGAGGGGGCTGATGTTCTATTATGGGCTGGAATTTCATGACTTAGCCCCGGAGTCCATCCTCCACATTTTCTCATTCATCGTTGTGTGCGAAGCGTTCCTCTGTGTTACTCCTCACTTCGGATTATGGCTCAAGACTTTTGGAGTGGAGCCGAAGATGATCGAGGGACGGCACATAGAGTGCGGAGGCGCTGTCATAAGTAAGAATGCTGATGCTCCATGGCCCGAGGGCTCCTTTCAAGAGGAGCTTGGCTTGTGGCAACGAGAGTGGTTCTATATCACCGCTCCCAGGAGTACCAAGTGGGTGGCGCCTCCTGCCTTTCGCTCGGGCCCCCCACCACGGCTAGCGTCATGGGTCAACAAAGGATTAGATTGGGGGTTATCCAAAGACGTGCCCTTGTTGCAGGGCTGCATTAGGGATCTCTTAGAAAGAGACCTCAACCTGGTCAAGGTGACGCAGGTCATGCTGATTCGCCAAACACTGCCCGGCAAACGTCGCTCCCTTCGTCAGTGGGAGTTTAATCCGGAGGGACCACGAGCTCTCCAGCATTTTATGGGTGCAACGCCCGTGGAGATGTATAAAATGTTCTTCAGATCACAAGCAATGTGTCCGGATTTGACCGAGGACGCAGGTTTAAGCTGCAATCGCCCGGATACTCAAGTAAGTAACCTTGTGCCCGGACTCGCTATCCGTAAAATTGTCATAAATTCGCCCCTAAAAGGGTTGTCCTTTTAAACAGGAGTGGATAGCGAAGGCAAAGCTGATCAGGTGTCCGGCTCCCCTTCCTGAGACCAGGCTGGATCCTGTGCTAGTCAAGATGTTGAAGATCGTGCCTTTGCAGGGAAGTGAGGGGGAGGACAAGGAAACTATGGCCTCCTCGAAGGAGGCTGCTCCGAAGGGAAGAACCAACAATTCCTCTCCTAAGTGGAAGAAGAGGGCCGCCTCTGACGACCCGGAGACCATGGCCTCAAAGCGGGGGAAAAAGTCCTCGTCAGAGGGTCCGACGTCGGGGAGATCCTCGGCCGAACTACACCCTCAAAGGGATCAGCCCTCCAGCGAGCCGTAAGTAGAGAAAGATTTTCCTTTAGAGGGATGAGAGAAAGCCTTGCTTTCCTTCTGAGAAGATTAACCGAAATTTTACTTTGTAGCTCGGACCTCAGCCCTTCTTAGCAGAGCTCGTCTTCGGGGGATCTTCTTCCGGAGATGATGGAGAGTGGAATGCCTCCCCCTGCCGTACCGCCTGGCGAGGCGGGAAACCCTGAGGTGTCGTCGCGGAGGGTTTCTCCAAATCCGGCAGGGGTGGAAGGTAGCGATATGTCCCCCCAAGGTTCTCCGTGTCCGGCCTTTGATGGAGGTCATAGGACGAGTCCGGCAACGTCCGATGCGCGGTAGGAGGAGCTGATGATTCTGCTGGGGCGAGCTTCTATCTCAGAGGAGCACTGTGCATTGATGGGTACGGTGATTGGAAGTATTTCATTCGCGGAAAGCGGATTGCATGAGGACGTCAGAAGTTTGCTGACGGGTTTTGAGGTACCTTTGATAATGTAATTCTTTGTCAGTTGCGCATAAGCAAGATGCGCCCTGTGTAGATAGTAGCCCCTGAGACTCTGTGTGTTGTCAAAATTGACGGCGCGCAGAGGATCATAATCCCAGGTCTAAAATGTCGCCTTTGTATACAGGTGGCGAAGTGTTCGGAATCGAGCCGAACTGATGATTTTGCCGAACTAAAGCAGCAACTTGACGTGGCAGATGCCGACATCGCACTCGTCAATGAGCGGCTTGATGAGGCTCAAGGTATGCAATTCCTCGGGCGGCATCTGGTAAGAGGAGCTTTATGCCAGTATCTCACAATGTGTGTGCTTGACACAGATGGTGCGGCCGCCGTGGAGAGTCTTCGGGCGGAACTTGCCCGAGCTAAGGAACAAGCCAGGAAAAGTGATGCGGCTACCGAGAAGGCCCTTGAAGAGCTGAGAGCCGAACAGGCTGCTCACTCCCGAAGCAAGAAGGAGATGGCCGTGATGGCCGTGAAGTTAAAAAGTGCTGCTGACCATTGCAAGTTTCTTGAGAAAGAAGACCGGGCGAGACAGACGGACTTAGAGAAGGCCGTTGCTGATGCCAAGGATGCTCGCTCTGCGATGAGAGCTGCGAAGGAGGAGCTGCGTCAGGCCGGACAGATTGCGGCTGGAAAGCCCTTTATGTTGCGGAGGAAGTTTTGCGATCCGAAGTTTGCTCCGTTGGACCGGATGTGGAGTGCGGAGGACACCTATCTGGATTTGGCAGTGAGTGCTGCTGATGCGACCGAATACTTTCGAGATCAAGAAGATCGCGAAGTGGAAAGGCTTTTCTGGTCGTAGTTCCAGAATCCAGAGCGTCCACTGGCAGTGGACGATCGTCTGTCTCAATGGGCCGAACTGAATAGATTGTCCGGACTCGCCATGAAGTACGCCATGGGTCATCTGTGGCCGGGGAGATCGGAGCCGAAGAGTTATTTCAGCTTGGTGCAGCAATTCCTTGACGCGGTGCCACGTATCAATGCGATGAAGAGGTCAGCATGCATAGAGGGCGCACGGATGGCTCTTGCCCGTGTCAAGACATACTGGGCAAAGATGGAGACCACCGTTGTTACATCCCGAGATTCGGACAAAAGCCGAGTACCCTCCGAGCACTATTTTCAGGAAGTCCTTGAAGGCGCTCGTGTAATAGAGACGCAGTGCTCGAAGGATGCTATGTTCTGATAGCATAGGTAATTATAAAGCAATATTTTGATGAATTGTAGTAGCCTTTTATACTTGTGCCTTCAAGTATTTGGAACACCTCATGTGCGGCCGTTTTAAGATATATGTACAAAATCTGAAAGATTGCAGTCGTTGGCTTCAGCCCCCACGCACATAGTGCGGGGGTGCTCGCAGAAGGCGCATTTTCACACTTAATCCAACGTCTTGTTCCTACAAAGGAGGTGATAGCGCAGCGAGCTAGGCAACCGGACTATAATGATTTAACACTTTCACTTAGCCATAGGAGCTTGACAATGGGACTATTTAGGTAGCCCCTGGTGGCGACTGCGCTCGCCCGAATTCGGGGCGCGTATGTGCCTGGCCGGGAAACGGCCCTTCGTTAATGCGGAGGAATCCTACAGATTCTGGAGAGTCATCGAGTGGTTGACCAGTCTCACGCCATATCATGACAGTCGGTTTTCGGCTTTCTCTACTAAGGTGCTCGCCTAGCCGAACCAGGGCGCAATCGCAGTAGTTCTCCTGGTGCCGCCTTAGCCGATAGAGCGGAACGTAAGGCGGCCGAACACAGGAGCCGGGCAACCCAACATTTGACCAAAATCATGACTCGGAGCTGATGCATATAAGGCCAAACTCGTGACGCCGAACACTCCCTAAGGTATTCGGTCTTTATGAGAGCGGGCGAGGTAACGCTCTGAGGTATAAGCCCCTAGTGTCCAGGTACGCGCAAGAATTCTGACGTGGCCACATGCCAAGACGCCAGCCTCCTCCTTGGTCATAGAACCAGGGTATGTGTATCAACAAGAGACAGTAAAAAAGGTTTACGCAGGGTCTTAATCTGAAAATAATCCTTGGAACGGGTCCCTACTGCATGTCTGCGCCTGTGTCTCCGTTGTGCCGTATCCTAGACGGGCGCAGCACGACGTTCATCTGTAAAAAGAGAGAAACTAAGTTGAAAAAGGGGCGTGCCAAACAAAAGTTATATGAAATAAAATATGAAAAATTGAGCTTTATTGTCTCTTATTTTATACGTGTGAAGCCCCTAGTGCAGGGGTATATGGCCACTAAGCCTTTATCAACGATACTTTTGTGCCAGACTCGTCTATCCGTGTCCGTGGTCTTAATGACCTGTTCCGATGTTCTGGCTGGTGAAGCCATTGTATTGTGGGGCTGTTAAAGCGGCCGCACAATCCTCCGTTTGGGGGAGGTGTTCTCACTGCTTCCCCTTTAAGGAGATGATGCCGCGTGGACCGGGCATCTTAAGCGTAAGAGATGCATAATGCGGTATTGCGTTAAAGCGGGCGAAAGCTTCGCATCCCAGTAGTGCTTGATAGCGACTTGAGAATGGGACGATGTGGAAAGTCAGCTTTTCGCGACGGAAGTTATCAGCAGAGCCGAAGATAACCTCGAGCCGGAGAAAACCCATGCAATGGGTGTCCGGACCTGGCGTTACTCCTTGAAAGGAGGTTTTGCTGTGGCGAATTCTTTTTGGGTCGATCCCCATGTGGCGGATTGAGTCCTCATATATCAGGTTGAGTCCGCTGCCACCGTCCATAAGGACATTTGAAAACTGGAGTCCGCCAATTATTGGATCGAGTACCAGGGCAGTCTGGCCTGGGTTCCTGACACTTCTAGAATAATCCAGTTCATCGAAGATGATTGGTTTTGACAACCAGTGGCGGGATTCCTTTGGGATAGGCCGTGGGGCGCGTACCTTTATGGGCGCCGCACATTTTGTTATGTGGAGTAAGTTTACTATTTTTACTTCTTGTGGGAAATTCTTTTGTTTCCTGGTACTCTGCTTTTGGGGTTCGTCCTCGTCTTCGCTTGGTGTGTCGAGCCCCTTGTGTTCGGCGTTGAGTCTGCCGGATTGTTTGAAAACCCAACAATCTCTGTGGGTATGGTTAGCAGGCTTTCCGGGAGTGCTGTGTATTTGACATATCCTATCCAAGATTTTGTTTAGGTTGGATAGGTCGTCCCTGTTATCTTGGAGGGGCGGCTTTTTCTGATTCTATCGTGAGCTTTTGAATCCGGCGTTGACTGCCGTGCTCTTCGGACTTTTTTTCCTTAGTACGGCGACGGTCCTTATTGCGTCGCGGTTTTCCGTTTCCATCCCTAGTTTCGGATGTACTTGGGTCACTGGTGCTGCATCTTGCCAACCAGCTGTCCTCTCCTGCGCAAAAGCGGGTCATGAGGCTTGTTAGTGCAGCCATTGTTCTTGGCTTTTCTTGGCCGAGGTGTCTGGCGATCCATTCGTCTCGGACCTTATGCCTGAAAGCCGCTAAGGCTTCAGCGTCCGGACAATCGACTATTTGATTCTTTTTAGTAAGAAATCTATTCCAGAATTATCGAGCTGACTCTCTGGGCTGTTGAGTTATGTGACTAAGATCGTCTGCATCCGGAGGGCAGACATAAGTCCCTTGAAAATTTGCTCAGAAAGCGTCCTCGAGCTCTTCCCAACTTCTGATTGTGTTTTCAGGAAGGCTTTTGAGCCAATGCCGGGCTGGCCCTTTAAGCTTGAGGGGTAAGTATTTTATGGCGTGGAGGTCATCTCCTCTAGCCATATGTATGTGGAGGATATAATCCTCGATCCAGACTCCAGGGTCTGTTGTTCCATCATATGCCTCTATGTTTACGGGTTTGAATCCCGCTGGAAATTCATAATCCAGGACCTCATCGGTGAAACATAGGGGGTGTGCGGCACCCCTGTATTTGGGTGTGCTGGATTCTGATAATGGCTTTATTGCATTGCTTACGAGAGCTTGCTTTCTTGGCCCGTAAATGGACCTAGCTAGGCCATGATGCGAATCCTTAAGTGGGTCGCATGCCGGCTTAAGTGCGGCGCTGCTTGCCGCTTTATGATGGCCATGGGGTCGTCTATCCGACCGTGTGGCTTTCTCACTTTTGGAATGCGAGGGCTCTAAGGCCTCTTCGTCGAATTCAGGCAGTAGCTTTCTCTTCGGATAGCTTTTAGTGCGGCGACTGTCGCCGTATTTGTCTGCGGTATTGATTACTTTACTCCATCTGATCCTGAGTGCATCTTCCGCAGTTTTTAGCTTCCGCTTCTGCTTTTTCAGGTTGCGTGCGGTTGCAACGAGCCGTTTGTGGAGGTTCTTCTGCTTCATGGGCTTGTCCGGCGTAGGGTCGTCCGGAATGCCATTTTTGCCGGGGGAGGGATGTTCGGTTTCTCTATCCGGGTTGTCCTGTTGGGACGGTTGCTCTAAGGCATGCTCGTCGTCTACCGGCTCATCCTGCTCTATGGCTGGGTCTTTATCGAGGCGGGGCTTGGGTCGGCGTTTACGCCGACGCTTTGATTGTTTTTCGAGAGATCGATCCCTCTTTCCATCCCCGTTTTCCTCGTTGTCGCTTCCTTTAGGAGTATCCACCATGTACACATCGTGAGATGAGGTGGCTGTCCAATGCCCTATAGGCGTTGGTTCTTGGTTGTCTCCTGCATCGTCGTCCATACCATTGATGTCTTCGGAGTCGAAGTCGAGCATGTCGGTTAAGTCGTCGACAGTGGCTACGAAGTGGGTGGTGGGTGGGTTTTGAATTTCTTCATCATCCGAATCCCATCCTTGCTGACCGTAGTCCGGCCAGGGCTCTCCTGATAAAGAGAGAGACTTTAGCGAATTCAGGATGTCGCCGAAGGGCGAGTGCTGAAAGATGTCTGCGGCGGTGAACTCCATTATCGGCGCCCAACCGGATTCAATCGGCAGGGGCGCGGGGGGCTCAGAGTTCGGAAAGGAATCCGGCTCCTCGGAGTCACGGGCCATGCGGAGTGCGGGGCTGGAGTTCGGCTCGATCGCCTCTGAGATCGCAGCCCCTGAGGCAGCGTCCAACCGCTGATCCTCGATCGGCGCAGTAGGCTCCGAATCAATGGTCGGAACCGATGCGTGTGCGGCCTCGAAGGCGCTATTCAGCGGCAGAGCTATATCATGCCCATCGAGACAGTGTGGCGCGCTTGGCTGTGGCTCGAATCCGTCGAAGATCAAGTCCCCGCGGATGTCAGCCGTGTAGTTTAGGCTTCCAAACCTGACCTGATGGCCAGGGGCGTAGCTTTCGATCTGCTCAAGGTGGCCAAGCGACTTGGCCCGCAGTGCGAAGCCGCCGAAGATGAAGATCTATCTGGGGAGAAAAGTCTCACCCTGGACTGCATCGTTGTTGATGATCGAAGGAGCCATCGGGCCTAAAAGCGACGACACAGAGGAATTCTCAATGAAAGCACCAATGTCGGTGTCAAAACCGGCGGATCTCGGGTAGGGGGTCCCGAACTGTGCATCTAGGCTGGATGGTAACAGGAGGCAAGGAACATGATGTTTTACCCAGGTTCGGGCCCTCTTGATGGAGGTAAAACCCTACGTCCTGCTTGATTAATATTGATGATATGGGTAGTACAAGAGTAGATCTACCACGAGATCAAGGAGGCTAAACCCTAGAAGCTAGCCTATGGTATGATTGTTGTATGATGAAGTTGTCCTACGGACTAAAACCTCTCCGGTTTATATAGACACCGGAGAGGATTAGGGTTACACAAAGTCGGTTACAATGGTAGGAGATCTTGAATATCCGCATCGCCAAGCTTGCCTTCCACGCCAAGGAAAGTCCCATCCGGACACGGGACGAAGTCTTCAATCTTGTATCTTCACAGTCCTGGAGTCCGACTGAAGGTATAGTCCGGCTACCCGAACACCCCCTAATCCAGGACTCCCTCAGCGCCCTTCCCTTTTTCAAGATTTTGAAAAAGGCGGGCCCGATGGAGTGGACACCAGATGCCGAAGCAACATTGCAAGATTTGAAGAGGTACCTCTCCTCCGCGCCAATACTAGTTGCGCCTAGGCCACGGGAACCGTTGCTGCTATACTTGGCGGCAACGAACTAGGTGGTCAGCGCCGCACTAGTGGCGCAGAGAGAAATTGGTGACGAGGTAATAGCAGCGACAGAGCCCGATGCCACCGATGCAGAGACGACACAACCAATTGGAGTGCCGCCGAAGAAGAACATGATGCAGCACCTGGTCTACTTTGTTAGTTCCCTCCTGCAGGGGGCTAGATCAAGGTACTCCGGTGTGCAGAAACTTCTCTTCGGCCTTCTTATGGCCTCGAGGAAGCTGCGTCACTACTTCCAGGCGCACGAAATCACTGTCGTCACTCGCCTCCCTCTGCAACGGATATTGCACAATCCAGACACAACGGGAAGAATCATAGAGTGGGCACTGGAACTGTCCAGCTTTGGCCTCAAGTTTGAGAGTACCTCGACGATTCAAAGCCGAGTCCTGGCGGAGTTCGTTGCAGAATGGACCGCGACGCCTGACGAAGAAGCCCAAGAGACTGCTCTCCCCGGCAAGGAGGCAAGTTGCGACTGGATCATGTACTTTGATGGAGCTTTCTCCTTACAGGGTGCCGGGGCTGGCGTACTGCTTGTCGCGCCCACCGGAGATCACCTCAAGTACGTGATCCAGATGCACTTCCCCAGGGAGGTGTCAACAAACAATACGGCTGAGTACGAAGGGCTACTTGCTAGTCTTAGGATCGCGGCGGACCTTGGAATCAAGAAACTCGTTGTCAGGGGCGACTCACAACTTGTCGTCAAGCAAGTCAACAAGGATTACCAGAGCCCGTTGATGAAGGCCTACGTCTATGAAGTGAGAAAGCTGGAAGAGCGTTTTGACGGTATACAGGCAGAACACGTTCCCCGAGCGGAGAATGACATCACCGATTACCTGTCAAAACGCGCTGCCCTCAAGCTACCTGTGGAACCAGGTACCTTTGTGCTTCGGCTAACTCAGCCATCCGTTGATCCATCAACAGAGTAGAACAAGAGGAGAAAATCAGGGCCCGGCAAGTACTTTCCCGCCGAGCTCCCCGAAGCCGCCGGCAAGGATGTTGCCGGAGACACTGAGCCCGCCACAGGACGGCTAGCTCCGACGGAGCATCAAGCTCTTGCCGTGGAGACAGCCGCTCCTATAGCGGAGGAAATGCCTTTAGTCCTCGCCGTCGAGCCCCAGGCTCCAGCGTGGGCACAACATACCATCCAATTCCTCCAAACAGGGGAACTTCCTGAGGAGCAGGAAGAAGCGGAAAAAGTAGCCCGTCGCTCTACTATGTACCAGTTCGTCGATGACGTCCTGTACAGAAAGAGGCCGAACGGTGTGAAATTGAAGTGTATCCCTTGAGAGGAAGGACTGGGGCTGTTGGCGGAGATACATGGAGGCGTATGTGGATCCCACATAGGGTCGAGGGCCCTTGCCGGCAAAGCGTTTCAGCAAGGCTTCTTCTGGCCCACCGCCCTCCAGGATGCGACGACACTAGTCACCAGGTGTGAAGCGTGTCAGTTCCATTCAAAGAAGCTTCATCAGCCAGCTCAAGCCCTTCAAACCATTCCTCTCTCCTGGCCTTTCTCGGTCTGGGGGCTCGACATACTGGGCCCTTCCCCCGTGCTGTCAGGGGCTTTGAGTACTTGTACGTTGTAATCGACAAGTTCACAAAGTGGCCAGAAGTGGAAGCAGTGAGGAAGGTCACAACACAGTCAGCCGTCAAGTTCTTCAAATGACCGGTGTGCCGTTTTATTGTACCCAATAGGGTCATCACCGACAATGGCACGCAGTTCACAAGCCACACCTTCATGCAATATATTCAAGACCTCGGCAGCAAGGTCTGTTTCACTTTTGTTGCTCACCCACGAAGCAATGGTCAAGCTGAGAGGGCAAATGCTGAAGTACTGCGAGGCCTGAGGACAAAGACCTTTGTCAAACTGCACAAGAGTGGAAGGCGCTGGATTGATGAATTGCCGGCGGTTCTTTGGTCAATCAGAATGACACCAAATCGAGCCACCAGCCAGACACCCTTTGCCTTGGTATACGGGGCAGAAGCAGTTCTCCCCACGGAACTCATATACGGGTCACCTCGAGTACTCGCTTATGACGAGCTTGAGCAAGAGCAATTGCGGCAAGATGACGCAATGCTCCTTGAGGAAGATCGTCTTCGGGCGGCTGTGAGAGCAGCGCGCTACCAGCAAGCCTTGTGCCGCTACCATAGCCGCAAGGTTCATGCCCGAAGCTTTGAGGAAGGCGACCTTGTTCTTCGGCGCGTTCAATCGGCCAAGAATTCCAACAAGTGGACGCTCAAGTGGGAAGGCCCTTATCGGGTAATATGAGTCACCAGGCCCGGTGCAGTCCGCCTGGAGACCGAAGATGCCATTCCGGTGAGTAACTCCTGGAACATTGAGCATCTTTGCAAGTTTTACCTGTGAGGCGCAGCTTGCCGGGCCCCCCGGCAAGCCACCTTTTGTACGAGCCTTGCCGATGACACATGTAACCCTTTGTACAAAGCCGGGCACAGACCCTGAGCATAAATAAATGAAGCGCTGGCGCCCTAAGTTATAGCATGCATGCTAGGTCGAGTCTCGTCCTTGGTTAGGGTTGATAGTGCTTAGCAGAGACTAACCCCTAGCTTAGAGGTCGAGTGTGCGTCTCTTTGTCTTTCTTTTGTCTTCTTTGGTTCACAGGACACACAGATATCCTTGCAAAACCACTTGGGGAGAAAAAAAGGAACATACCAACATCTAGGCCCCGGCAAGCCAGTATTGCCGAGGGCTGCAAGAGCAAAGATTCATCCACGACAAACCAGGGTTGCCGGGGGCTGCAGCTTCAGATAAGTTCTTCATCCCTTAGCATGCATTCCATTGGACTGACGTATGTGAAACCTCGTTTTTCCTTAAGCTATCGTGCTCCCATAACTCTAGGCCCTAGGGCTCGTTCCTGGGACCAAGTTTGGTCATAGTCGCGGCAGCGAAAGGATGAAACAAGGAGCCTGAACCCGCCTCATCCCTGCCTCCGCCAAAGGCATGAGAAAGGTCAAGCGAAGTGGGGAGATGGCAAGGCCTGTTGCCGGGCGAGAAAATGTTTATCTTAGAGATATCAAGGATTTACTCCTTGTCGTGGGTTCCACCCGCAAACAAATGACCCGACAAGCATCCCTTTTTCATTAAAAACATTCCACTCAGGTACAGTCCATAGGGAATGAAAAACATGAATGAATGGATTACAAGTTTTAAATTCAACAAAGGCCCGAAGGCTTACAAACTAAAAAGAGATAAGGTGCCCGTAATCCCTTTCTTGTCCCTCTCCTCAGGAGGCAGGTCAAGGAGGCGAGAAGGGCAAAAGGAGCACCTAGGCGAGCTACGGGTGGCAGAAGACGCAGGGAGAACATCTTGGTGGCCATCCAAAGGCTGGGTGGTGATGGCGGCGCCGGAAGTAGAGCTCAAAGACGAGGCGGCAGGACGTCAGTACGCGTCGAAGGCGTCGGTGCCCGCGTACTCCGACTTGACAGCCTTGCCGCCCGCCCTCTTCCTCTTCCGCAGCCTCCCAATGCCAGCCGCCCAAGGAGACGACCCCGAGAAGTTCAAGGAGCCGGCAACACGGATGATGGGGTCACCGGTGCCACATGGAGCGGCACCCGACACCTAGTCGGACCCGTCATCCTGCCTCCTACCGCCCTCGTCGTCGCTGCCGCTGTCCTCCTCGTCACTCCTGCCCGAGGAGGAGTCTTCACTATCAAAAGAGCTCTCCACGCAGCACCTTGTACGAGTCCCAAAGTGCCCGAAGACCTTGATGGAGAGAAGGCCACCCTCCATCAGCTTAAAATGGAGAGTGAGCCCCTCCATCAAGCTGTGGATATGAGCAAACATCTTCCATCCACGACGAAGATACATCACGTGAGGAAGCAGGGAAGTCGACACGGACCCGCGTGCCACTGATTCCGCAGCCCCTCATGTACAACCGCAATGACTCCGGCAGATCCAGCTCCATCTCCCGCGCAAATGGAGTCGGGAGATGAAGGCGACGGCGCGGCGGCCGGCACACCCTAACGAAGAACTCACAAGGGTCATCCCCAACATGGCCCTCCATTGGAGGGGGATCTGCTGGCGGAGGCGAGGCCGGCATGCCACCCCGTCCTCCTCTTCCCCGAGCGCCCCGGCCTCGCCCACGGCCTCGCCCCCTCCCCCTTCCCCTCGCGGCTAGCTGTGCCACCGCAGGCGCAGGAGAAGGAGGGACGCGTTGTCGAGCGGCGACCCTCGCCGCCACCGTTGAAGGACCGGGATTCCCTCTCTCCATGACGGATGGAAGGGAGGAGCAGAAGCTGAAGGAAGAAGAAGATGAAAGAATGCGGGACGCCATCCCCCTCCCGCTCTTTATAAAGGAGCGGGGTTGAGGCTCGACCGCCCCGCTCGGCCAATCGAGATACGGAAGGCGCAGGGAGCCAGGACTGACCCGCCGCCCCAACCAGCGACGGCCTGGTTTCCCGCCTCCACCGTTTGCCACCCCAAGTGCATGGGAGACATGTGGCGGACGTGCAGAACCGAGGGGATGGGTGAGGCGACCTCTCCCCACCCCGTGATCATGGGGAGTGGACGCCTTGAAGACCGCGCCTCAGCCCCATTCAGTAAATGGGCCGCGCCTCCACGCCTCCCTCCGTTTATGGGGAAGGCGTGAACCGCCCCTTTACTACGACGTGACGCATGCGTGCAGAGACCAACCCCACGCATGCTGCCCACGTCACGCCCACCTCCCCACGCCGCGCCACGCGCGCGAGTCGTGGGAAGCGCAGCGCGCGAAGAATCTTACCGCAGTAAAAACCGCCCTGCCTGCCCGTGCACCGTTTCTGGGCCTGACCCAACAACGCGTTGCGCTTATGTGTGGCCCAGGCCCGGGGGCTCCTATCGGTGTACAAAAAGAGGGGTGCACTTTTTGTACCCCTATAACTGTGCACGGGCAGTCAGAGCCGCGGGCACCACCACACCAAGCAAGGCAAGGGAGGTGAGCCAGGGCAAGACCAAAGCTCAAGGGAACTAGGACGACGCCAAGGCCAAAACCACGAAGAACAAAGGGAACGAAGCGGACTCCCCCGGCAAGATCCTTGCCGGGAGGCAGCTTTGGCAACCCCGGCAAGACCCTTGCCGCGGCGACTCGCCGCACGCCTACGGAGCAAATCACCCTTGAGTCCACTGCCCCCATGGGGCAAGGATTCGGGAGACATCCCCGTGATGGCATGCAGATCTTTGTGAAGACATTCAAGATCAGATACGCATTAAGAAGATGACGACCTTTGGCGAGATACCAGCTAGGGAAGACCACAAGGCCCCCAGCAAGCGCCTTGCCGGGGATGACAGCAGGCGCCCCGGCAAGACCCTTGCCAAGAACATCTGCAGGGCCACCATCAGGCCCACGCCGACTAAACCTCCACCACCGTACGCATGCGGCTGCCGACCCAATCAGCTAGGCAGGCACCTACGTGGCGGCATGCAGATCTTGGTGAAGACCCTCCACTGCGCCACCTCAGCTGCCTGTCTACCTACATGGCATCACAGGCATTGCTGGCCAGGGCACGTGTCGACACAAGAAGGAGTGGCGACGGACGAGACAGGTTTCTCCCCCGTCCCCGATAAAGCAAGGACACCTAAGCAAGATGCATTAAATGCGCCTTGTCTTGTAATGCGAGGGATAACCTCGCATCACTGTACCCTTTCCACCTCCCGTGTGCCACTGTGGCAACCCCTTTTTCTATAAAAGGAGGCCCGAGGCGACCAGGAGGAGGATTCGGGCTTTTTGGAGCTCCTAATGCCCCAGAGCTAGCTCAAGAACAGGAATATACATCCACCAAAGCAGGAGTAGGGTTTTACGCATCCTCGCGGCCCGGACCTGGATTAACAAACTGTGTACTATCTGTTTGATCCGCTCTTCTCACGACCCCGCGCCCCGCTAACCGTAGTAGGGATTCTTGTGATCCCATAGGTGTCGTTCCCACCGACAACATCCCACTTATGATTAACCTCTATTGCAAGCATCCGCAACTACAACAAAAGTATTAAGGTAAACCTAACCATAGCATGAAACATATGGATCCAAATCAGCCCCTTACGAAGCAACGCATAAACTAGGGTTTAAGCTTCTGTCACTCTAGCAACCCATCATCTACTTATTACTTCCCAATGCCTTCCTGTAGGCCCAAATAATGGTGAAGTGTTATGTAGTCGAAGTTCACATAACACCACTAGAGGAGAGACAACATACATATCATCAAAATATCGAACGAATACCAAATTCACATGACTACTAATAGCAAGACTTCTCCCATGTCCTCAGGAACAAACGTAACTACTCACAAAGCATATTCATGTTCATAATCAGAGGGGTATTAATATGCATATAGGATCTGAACATATGATCTTCCACCAATTAAACCAACTAGCATCAACTACAAGGAGTAATTAACACTACTAGCAACCCACAGGTACCAATCCCGGACTTGGAGACAAGAATTGGATACAAGAGATGAACTAGAGTTTTGAGAGGAGATGGTGCTGGTGAAGATGTTGATGGAGATTGCTCTCTCCCTATGAGAGGAGCGTTGGTGATGACGATGGCGATGATTTCCCCCTCCCGGAGGGAAGTTTCCCTGACAGAACAGCTCCGCTAGAGCCCTAGATTGGTTCCGCCAAGGTTCCGCCTCGTGGCGGCGGAGTTTCATCCGAGAAGATGGCTTGTGATTTTTTTTCCATTGAAAGACTTCATGTAGCAGAAGATGGTAATCGGAGGGCCACCAGGGGGCCCACGAGGTAGGGGGCGCGCCCAGGGGGTAGGGCGCGCGCCCCACCCTCGTGGGCAGGGTGTGGCCCCCCTGGTGAACTTCTTGCGCTCAATATTTATTATATATTCTGAAATTGACTTCCATGAAGTTTCAGGACTTTTGGAGTTGTGCAGAATAGGTCTCTAATATTTGCTCCTTTTCCAGCCCAGAATCCCAGCTGCCGGCATTCTCTCTCTTTATGTAAACCTTATAAAATAAGAGAGAATAGGCATAAGTATTGTGACATAATGTATAATAACAACCCATAATGCAATAAATATCGATATAAAAGCATGACGTAAAATGGACGTATCAGCGCAGAATCCCTGCTGCCTTTATAAGGGGATAAGGACTCCCTTTCGCACCCACACTTTCTTCTTCCCGATCCATTCCCCTTCGCCCGAGCTCGAGTGCCCGAGCGTTCGTATTCTCCGCCCACATAGGCCTTCCGAAAATGTCCGGATCCGGAGCAGGAGGCAAGTGGATGGCCTCTACCATCTAGGAGAAGCACATCAAAAAGCTTCGGGAGGCCGGGTATCTGGCCAAGAAAGTCGGCCACCGTCTCCCGACGGCGGGACAGATCGTCCCTACTCCGGAACCCCAAGAGTGGGTTGTATTCCTCCCTTATTTTGTCCGTGGGCTAGGGTTTCCCCTCCACCCATTCGTTTGCGGCATCATGTATTATTACGAGATCGATTTTCATGATCTATCCCCCAATTCCTTCCGCAACATCTTGACATTCATCATCGTGTGCGAGGCTTTTCTCCGCATCTCACCACACTTCGGCTTATGGTTGAAGATCTTTAATGTGAAGCCCAAGGTGGTGAGCGGCGAGCACGCCGAGTGCGGGGGCGGCATGGTGAGCAAGATGCCCAACATCACATGGCCAATAGGTACTTTTAATGATTCCGTCAAAGAGTGGCAACAACAGTGGTTTGACATCACTGAGCCACGCGGCACAGAATGGGCCGCTGCTCCAGAGTTCCGATCCGGAGCCCCCCCCCCCCCCCGCAACTTACGTCCTGGCCCAAGAAGGGCTTGAACTGGTCTCCGACGAACTATCTATGCTCTAGACACGCATTAAAGATATGGAAGACAAGAACATCGAACTCGTCAATGTAGTCCAGGTGATGTTAGTTCGCCGGATCCTGCCTTGTCAGCACCGGACTTGCAATCTATGGGAATTCGATCCGGCCAAGCACCAGACCCTTCGAAAGCTCTTTGGCTCCTTGCACGAGGACATCTGGAAGGTGCTTTTCAAGTACGGAAAATCATGGCCGGACTCGGCCAAGGACCGCGGGTATCAACTGTCCCGCCCTGCAAGCTCGGTAAGTTTTTATGCGTTTTACCCGCATAACCCAAGGGAAATGCTTAATGTGTTTTCCTCAACTCCCCTAGGGCTGGACGAAGAAGGCGGGGTGGATCCACTATCCGGCCCCGTTGCCCGAAGAACCGGCCGGCCCACTTCTGACGAAGATGATGGCCCCGGCGCCGTACAAGGCACCGAAGAACAAGACCGAGAAGGAGTCCAAAAAGACCCGGGGCGGTCTTCGTCGCCGTGGCACTTCGGGCACAATATCCGAAGGCTCCAATGTACGTTCTTCCTCCGAAGAGGACGAGGAAGACAAATCCCCAGCGGGGGGTGGGGGGAGAAAGAAGAGGGCGGCCCCCATACGCTTGGAGGCCGAGTCGCCTAAAAGGGGAAAAACTCCTCCTCCGGAAGAGTCCGCTGCCGCCGCCGATAGCAGCCCAGCGTGTGATCCCAGGGCCCAGCCCCTGGTGAACTCATGAGTATAAAATCCGAACACGTTTATGCGTCCAGACTCATCATGGCATAATATTTTAACCTGAGCTATATTTTTTGTAGTCCGGCGAGGTCCCGCAGCGAACGATCCTCATCAGAGGATTTGCTGAGCTCGGATGCTATGGAGAGTGGGACGCCCCCGAAGGCTCCTTCCCCCAAACATGTGAATAACACCGAGGCTTCGTCCTAGAAGGACCCTGGCCAAGGAGGGGGGGAGCTCGTGAAAGCGGCACCTGGAGGTCAAACTTCGGGGGCCGGAGACATGGGGGAGAAGATTCCCATGGGAGTCGACGGCGGGAGCCATCTTGAATTCGGCTCCCAGCCGAACGCAATTCCGGAGACCAATACGGCTCCAGAATCAAGCAGGCGGCCTCCCTCAGCTGGAGGGGGCGTGCCTGTTCCACCGACAATCTCTGTCCAGCCAGAGGTGCCGGATGTTTTGTTGGCGGCGCTGAAGAGCGCCTCCATCATCGATGAACACCGTGCCCTGATGGGTGCGGTGATTAAGGAGATCCAGTCTGCTGAGAGTGGACTGAATGAAGCCTGTATTAGTCTTATAAGAGGCTTTGAGGTATGTTTTATGAGATTTCTAAGAGTGACATAGTATGGATAGTAGCCCCTGATACACTGTTCGGTGCAAGAAAGGACCGGACAGAGGATTAATTTTATCTTCATAGGAAGACTCACTTGATGACATCTATCTCTCTTTTTATAGGCAGGCGTCTGCAGCGGTTGCTGCCTCTCATGCTGCGGAGGTCTCCGGACTGAATCAAAGTCTGGAGAGGGCCAAAGAAGAACTTGGCCAGTTGAAAAGGTAGTTGGAGGATAACCAAGGTATGTGCAAGCCTTGTTCGTGTTCAGTGCGAACAAATTCTCAGTATGATAAAAATGTTTCATTATTTGCGCTAGGGGTGATGACCGAAGTCGAGGCTCTGAGGAGGCTGTTGTCGAGGCCGAGCAAAAGGCGGCTGCAGAGCAGGCTCTTCGTGAGAATAACGCAGCCAGGGTTATTGAAGCTGAGCAGGAGCTTCAAGAGTCCGTGAAGAAATGCGAGACCTTGGAGCAGAGTCTAACGGAGAAAGAATCCAAACTCACCAGGGCTCATCAGGCTGCGCGCGATGCCTAGGGGGAAACCCAAGGCGCCCTGCAGGAGATCCAAGTGCCGAGGACGATCGCGGCGGGTAAGGCTTTTTCCATGTAAAGCAAGTATTTGAGGAGAAAATCATGTTTCTAATTTTGAGTTCGGATTTCTCCAGTGGTATTTGCGGGACTGCCCCGCAGCATATCGGATGCTGCCCAATTCTACCGAGCTGAAGAAGGGAACAATGCAGATAAGGTCTTCTGGTCGCAGTTTCTGGCGCCGAATTATCCGGTGCCTTTTGCCGATCAGCTGAAACAGCTGATCGAACTGCATAGGGCGGCCGAACTAGCCATGAAGGATTTGATTATCCGGCTATGGCCCGCCGATCCGATTCCAGGCAGCTACTTCGGGCTCGTGAGGCGGCTTGTGAGTGCCTGCCCTCGACTTGACGTCATCAAGCGGTCGGTCTGTATAGAGGGTGCACGAATGGCCTTCACCTGCGCAAAGGTGCACTGGGGGAAGATGGATGCTGAAAAGCTGATGACCGAGGGACCGCCAGAGGGGAAGGAGCACCACAAGCCCGAATTATATTATGAAAGTGTCCTAAAAGGATCCTGCCTTACGGCGGAGCAATGCACCAAGGACATTATATTTCCATGAATACAATCATGTTCTCCTTTGTAATGTTGAACAAGGTCATTTCTATTATTTATTGCCTGTTATTTAATAGTTTATCCTCCTGCGCGGCCGTTTTATATATTAATCCTGAGAGTTTGCCAGTCGTCGGCTTTTTCCCCCACGTAGGAAGTACGGGGCTGTTCGGGATAAACCTGGCCACTCTTTATCCTAGTTTTGGGTCCTTCGAAGGAGGTGTTCAGCACAACAAACCAGGCAATCGGACTATAGGGCTTTATCACTCTCACTTAGCCATAGGAGCTTTATAAAAGGAAGGTAGGCGCAGCCCCTGGTGTTCGGAAGACCGCACGAGGGGATATATAAGCACCTGATCGGAAGAAAAGCCGATCCATCACACGCTGCATTGGTTATGGCATTATGCGGGAGAAATCCTTAAAGATTTTACAACCTCTCGAACAGCTGACTAGCTCTCGCCGTATCATGACAACCAGTTTTCGGCTTTCTCTACTGAGGTGCTCGTCCGAAAGAACCGGGACACAATTGCAGTAGTTCTCCCTGTGCCACCTTAGCCGATACAGCGGAACGTAAGGCAGCAAAACATGGGAGCCAGGCAAACCCAACATTTGACCCAAGACATGATTCGGAGCTGATGCATATAATGCTATAAGTTCGGGGTGCCGAACTTCCATGAAGGTGTTCGGACGTTATTGTCGTATTATGGGTAAAACGAAGCCCCTGGCATATTTAAAGCATATCGCGGTGTATGGATGCCACTTGACAAAAGAATTTCAATAAGAAATAACAGCAGAGAAGTGTTATATAAATCCACATGTTGTATTTTAATAGTATGTCGATGCATGTGAGTACAAGTGATGTGATAAAAAAGAAAGATGACTATGGAACCTGCTGAGACCAGGGGGAAGAAGCTGTGTGCGGATCCGAATTATAGTCGGATGGTCATCACAGGGAATATCTAACGATTCCCTTGCGCGTTCAAGCTGCTTCCATATCGCCAGTTCTGGTCTGCGCAAAGTTGAACCTGCAAACAAAATGTAAGAAATACTTGTGTGCCACAGAGCGGTTGAGCCGCGGTATGTGGCCTGTCCTGGCTTTCGCCGGAGTGTTTAATTGAGCTCTGGACGAGACGGGCTATCCTACCACGAAGTAGTTCGAAGTCCTTTGGCGGTGTCCGGGAGTCAGGCCATCGACTTGAGGTTCGGTTGGAAGCTGCCATTTGTAGCTTATGCTGTTAAAGGAGCGGTATACTCCTTGGTGCCGAGGGAAAGATCGGCCTTGCCATTAACCGTGATGACGCCACGCGGACCGAGCATCTTGAGCTTACGGTAGGCATAATGTGGTACCGCATTGAATCGAGCGAAGGCGGTTCGTCCGAGCAGTGCCTGATAATCACTGCAAAAGGGGACGATGTCGAAGATTAGCTCTTCGGCACGGTAATTGTCTGGTGATTCGAAGACTACCTTAAGGGCGATGGAGCCCATACAACTGGCCTCCACACCTGGTATAGTACCGCTGAAGGTGGTTTTAGTGGGCTTGATCATCGAATGATCGATGCCCATCTTGCGTATTGTGTCCTGGTAAAGCAGGTTTAAACTGCTACCTCCGTCCATAAGGACTCATGTGAGGTGGAACCCGTCAATTATTGGTCGAGGACTAGTGCGGTTGGATTGCCCCGATTGGTGTTAACCGGATGATCCATGTGGTTGAAGGTGATCGGCCCTAGTTTATATCGTGGGACGACTGGTTCCGTTAAGTCGACATCCCTAAGGGTGTGCGTCCGGTCCGGGTTGGGAGTGTAGGTGCCATTTACCATGTTCACCGTTTGGATTTTTGGGGGAAATTTCTTTTGCCCTCCTGCAATCGGTGATCTGGGCTCCTCGTCGCCATCGTCGCTTTGAGACCCCTTGTCTTTGTTTTTGGCACCTGACCTGCCGGCTTGTTTGAAGACCCAACATTCTCTGTTGGTATGATTGGCTGGTATTCCTGGGGTGCCATGAATTTGGCATGGGCGGTCGATTATGCAGTCCAGACTGGACATACCCGAATTATCATTTGTGAGTGGCCCGTTCCGGTGACTGGACGTAGAGCCCCTAAATCCGACATTGACTGCCGTATCTTCGACGTTTCCACCATTTTTGCGGCGCTTGTGTTTGTTGCGTCGGGGTTTGCCGTTGCTATCTCTGGCTTCTGATGTGCCAGGGTTGCTTGCTGTGTTGTTGCTACGGGCCAACTAGCTATCTTCGCCCACGCAAAAGCGGGTCATGAGTGTCGTGATGGCTGCCATGGATTTTGGCTTCTTTTGGCCGAGATGTTGGGTGAGCCACTCGTCATGGATGTTATGTTTAAAGGCCACTAGGGCTTCGGCATCTGGACAGTCAACAATTTGGTTCTTTTTAATTAGGAACTGAGTCTAGAATTTCCTGGCTGACTCTCCGGGCTGCTGTGTTATGTGACTTAAATCATCAGCATCCGGTGGTCGCACATAAGTGCCCTGGAAGTTGTCCAGGAATGCGTCTGCCAGGTTCTCTAGCTTCCGATGGAGTTTGCCGGCAAGCTATTCAGCCAATGCCGAGCCGGCCCTTTGAGCTTTAGTGGGAGATACTTGATGGCGTGTAGATCATCCCCGCGGGCCATGTGAATGTGGAAGAAGAAATCCTCTATCCATACCGCGGGGTCTATGGTGCCATCATATGATTCAATGTTTACAGGTTTAAACCCTTCTGGGAATTCATGATCCATTACTTCATCAGTGAAGCATAGGGGGTGTGTGGCGCCTTTGTGCTGGGCTATATCACGACACAGTTCATACGAGTCTTGTCTGCTGTGTTCGGCCCGGCCGGACTTGCTTTTAGTATATCCAGCATGACGGTTGTCGTCACGCATTGGGGTGTGCCCCCGTGATCTGTAGACCAATCTTTATGTCCTGATTTGTTTTCCAATACTTCTCGCAGGTCCCGCGTGTTACCCCGGGCCTTGGTATTTTTGTTTGACTGGCGACGGGGTGCGGGCTGGACTTCGGACTGATATGCCGCTTTATCTCGGCCACGAGGTGGCCGGTCAGCCGCATCATATGCTGGTAGTGTAGGCTTTAATGCTTCCTCCTCGATTTGGGGTAGCAAACTGCGCTTTGGGTAACTCTTGGTTGGACGCTCGAGTTCGTATTCCTCGGCTGCCAGTACTTCGGTCCATCTATCCGCTAGCAGATCTTGATCAGCTTGAAGCTGCTGCTGCTTTTTCTTTAGGTTTTTAGCTGTGGCTATAAGCCGGCGCTTGAAGCGCTCCTGCTCGACGGGATCCTCAGGCACGATAAATTCTTCGTCGCTGAGGCTCACCTCATCATCGGAGAGAGGCATGTAATTGTCATCCTCTGATTCTCCGTCTGCCGCCTGTTCCTTAGGGCTAGCTTGCCCATCCTCCCGCTCGAAGCTTGGCTGGAGGGGATTGTCTTTGGCATTGTCCGCAGCGTTATTGTCTCTTGTGCCGGTATCGCTGCTTTTGCTATGGCGGGGCTTAGAGCGGCGCCGATGATGCCAGTGCTTAGATTTCTTCTCGAGGGTATTATCCTCTGTTGTCTTATTGCCACCGCTTTCTTTGGGGGTGTCCACCATGTATATATCATATGATGAGGTGGCTATCCAGCGCCCTGTGGGCGGTGGTTCCTGTTCTTCTCCTGCATCGTCGTCCATACCGTCGATGTCTTCGGATCCAAAATCAAGCATGTCGGTTAAGTCATCGACAGTGGCTACTAAGTGGGTGCTGGGCGGGGGACGAATTTCTTCGTCGTCCACTTCCCACTCGAGCCGGACACAGTTCGGCCAAGGGCCTCCTAACAAGGAGAGAGACCTTAATGAATTTAGCACGTCGCCAAGGGCGAGTGCTGAAAGATATCCGCGGAGGTAAACTCCAAGATCGGTGCCCAATCAGATTCGATAGGCACGGATGCAAGCAGTTCAGAGCCTGTGGCCGTGGACGAATCCAAGGGTCCGGCAACATAGGTCTCATAGGAGGTGGAGTTAGTATTCGGCTCTATCGCTGCTGAGCGTGCGGCCTCTGTGGCGTGGTCCATCCATCGTCCTTGGGCGACACTATCTGCTCCGGATTGAGGGCCGGAGTAGCCATAGGTGTGATCTCCCGAACACCATCCGGCGGCAGAGCTAAGTCATGCTCGTCGTGACTGTGCGGCGCACCTGACATGGGCTTGAGTCTGTCGAAGATCAATTCTTCACGGATGTCGGCAGTATAGTTCAAGCTTCCAAACCTGACCTGATGGCCAGGGGCATAGCTCTCAATCTGCTCCAGATGGCCAAGCGTGTTGGCCCGCAGTACGAAGCCGCCGAATACGAAGATCTGTCCGGGGAGAAAAACCTCACCCTGGATCGCATCGTTGCCGATGATCGAAGGAGCCATCAAACCTTATGGTGACGACATAGTGGAACTCTCAATGAAAGCACCAATGTCGGTGTCAAAACCGACGGATCTCGGGTAGGGGGTCCCAAACTATGCATCTAAGGCAGATGGTAACAGGAGGCGGGGGACACAATGTTTACCCAGGTTCGAGCCCTCTCGATGGAGGTAATACCCTACTTCCTGCTTGATTGATCTTGATGATATGAGTATTACAAGAGTTGATCTACCACGAGATCGTAGAGGCTAAACCCTAGAAGCTAGCCTATGATTATGATTGTTGTTGTCCTATGGACTAAACCCTCTAGTTTATATAGACATGGGAGGGGGCTAGAGTTACATAGAGTCGGTTAAAAGGGAGGAGATCTACATATCCTAATTGCCAAGCTTGCCTTCCACGCAAAGGAGAGTCCCACCCGAACACGGGACGAAGTCTTCAATCTTGTATCTTCATAGTCCAACAGTCCGGCCGAAGGATATAGTCCGGCTGTCTGAGGACCCCCTAATCCAGGACTCCCTCACCAGGGTTCCTGGCGTCTTCCCCCTGGCCTCTGCAAAACTCCTTTTTCACCTTCCTAAAGCCTCATGGGCTTTACTCCTTGGCCCAAATAAAGTGTTCTCTTACCCCAAACATTTTTGGAAACATTTGTAACCCCTTCCGGACACCAAACACTATTATCACATATGTCAATCTTTTACCTCCGGACCATTCCAGAGCACCTCGTCATGTCTGTGATCTCTTCCAGGACTCCGAACAACATTCAATCACCAACATACATAACTCACATAATACTATACCATTAACGAACGTTAAGCATGCAGACCCTATGGGTTCGAGAATGTTGTAGACATGACTGAGGCGTTTCTCCGTTCAATAACCAATAGCGGGACCTGGATGCCCATATTGGTTCCTACATATTCTAGAACGATCTTTATCGGTCAAACCTTTATGACAATATATGTAGTTCCCTTTGTCCATCGGTATGTTACTTGCCCGAGATTCGATCGTCGGTATCTCCATATCTAGTTCAATCTCGTTACCGGCAAGTCTCTTCACTCGTTCCATAATACATCATCTTGTAACTAACTCCTTAGTCACATTGCTAGCAAGCTTCTTGTGATGTTGTATTATCGAGAGGGCCCAGAGATACCTCTCCGTCATACGAAGTGACAAATCCAATCTCGATTCACACTAACTTGCTACTTCTTGAGCTTGCGTTGATTTTTCCCTTGAAGAGGATAGGGTGATGCAGCAAAGTAGAGATAAGTATTTCCCTTAGTTATGAACTAAGGTATTAATCCAGTAGGAGGCACAAGAAAGTCTCCACTATATGCACCTGCACAAACTAACAAACACTTGCACACGATGCGAAAAAGGGGTTGTCAATCCTTCACGGTCATGACCAAGAGTGAGATCTAAAAGAGATAGGTATAAAAGATAAATAAAAGAGCAAATTAAAGTAAATATAAATAAATTGCAGCAAGTTATTTTGGGTTTTTTTGTTTATAGATCTGAAAATATATGATGGAAAATAGACACGGGGGCCACAGGTTTCACTAGAGGCTTCTCTCTTGAAAGAAAACATACGATGGGCAAACAAATTACTGTTGAGCAATTGATAGAAAAGCGCATAGTTACAATGATATCTAAGACAATGATCATGAATATAGTCATCACGTCGGTGACAAGTAGATTGAAACGATTCTACATCTACTACTGTTACTCCACACATCGACCGACTCTTGCCTGCATTTAGAGTATTAAGTTCATAAGAACAGAGCAACACTTTGTGAATATTTGAGAAATATATAGCATTGTAATTAGGGTTGGAGGACTCTTGAGGGGCCCACAAGCGTTTTATTCTGTTTGGACTCTGTTTGATATTCCTTTTCTGTAAAAGCCAAAAATAAGGAAAAAACAGAAACTGGCACTGGGCTCTGGGTTAATAGGTTAGTCCCAAAAATTATATAAAATAGCATATTAATGCATATAAAACATCCAAAATAGATAATATAATAGTATGGAACAATCAAAACTTATAAATACATTGGAGATGTATCACAACTCAACAGACACCTACAAACACAACTGTAGAGCATCTTTATGATCACCTAGTTACGTTATGACATTTGATAGCACACAAGGTATTCCTCCGTTATCTGGGAGTTGCATGATCTCATTGTCGAAGGAATATGTATTTGACATTAAGAAAGCAGTAGCAATAAACTGAACGATCATATGCTAAGCTAACAGATGGGTCTTGTCCATCACATCATTCTCCTAATGATGTGATCCCATCATCAAGCAACAACACATGTCTATGGTTAGGAAACCTTAACCATCTTTTGATCAATGAGCTAGTCCAGTAGAGGCTTACTAGGGACACACTATTTGTTTATGTCTCCACACATGTATTTAAGTTCCCGGTCAATACAATTCTAGCATGAATAACAAACATTTATCACGATTAAGGAAATATAGTAATAACCCCTTTATTTTTGCCTCTAGGGCATATTTCCAACTGTCTCCCACTTGCACTAGAGTCAATAATCTAGATTAAATAGTAACGAATATAACACCCATGGAGTGTTGGTGCTCATCATGTTTTCCCCGCAGAAGAGGTTTAGTCAACGGGTCTGCCACATTCAAATCCATATGTTTTTGCAAATTTCTATGTCTCCATCGTTGACCTTTTCACGAATGGAGTCGAAGCGTCTCTTGATGTGTTTGTTTCTCTTGTGAAACCTGAATTCCTTTACTAAGGCAATTGCTCCAGTGTGGTCAAAAAAGATTGTCATTGGACCCGATGTGTTGGGTATTACACCCAAATCGGATATGAACTCCTTCATGCGCCGCTTCCGAAGCAGCTATGTACTCCGCTTCACACGTAGATCCCGCCACGACACTCAGCTTGGAACTGCACCAACTGACAACTCCACCATTCAATATAAATATGTATCCCATTTGTGACTTAGAGTCATCCGGATATGTGTTGAAGCTAGCATCGACGTAAACCTTTATGACGAGCTCTTCATCACCTCTATAAACAAGAAACTTATCCTTGGTCCTTTTTAGGTACTTCAGGATATTCTTGACTGTTGTCTAGTGATCCACTCCTGGATTACTTTGGTACCTCCTTGCCAAACTTATGGCAAGGCACACATCAGGTCTGGTACACAGCATGGCATACATAATAGTACCTATGGTTGAGGCATAGGGAATGAATTTCATTTTCTCTCTATCTTCTGCCATGGTCCGACTTTGAGTCTGACTCAATTTCACACCTTGCAACACATGCAAGAACCCTTTCTTTGATTGGTCCATTTGAACTTCTTCAGAACTTTGTCAAGGTATGTGCTTTGTGAAAGTCCTATTAAGTGTCTTGATCTATCCCTATAGATCTTGATGCCCAATATATAAGCAGCTCCACCGAGGTCTTTCATTGAAAAATTCTTATTCAAGTATCCTTTTATGCTATCCAGAAATTCTATATCATTTCCAATCAGTGATATGTCACCCACATATAAAACCAGAAATGCTACAGAGCTCCCACTCACTTTCTTGTGAATACAGGCTTCTTCCTAAGTCTGTATAAAACCATATGCTTTGATCACATCATCAAAGCATATGTTCCAACTCCGAGATGCTTGCACCAGTCCATAAATGGATCGCTGGAGCTTGCACACTAATGTCTACTACGCAACATTATTCTTGTAGACACGTGTTGGGCCTCCAAGCACAACGTTTTGTAGGACAATAGCAATTTTCCCTCAATTGGATGACCTAAGGTTTATCAATCCGTGAGAGGTGTAGGATGAAGATGGTCTCTCTCAAATGACCCTGCAACCAAATACAAGAAATCTCTTGTGTCCCCAACACACCCAATACAATGGAAAATTGTATAGGTGCACTAGTTCAGGAAAGAGATGGTGATAAAAGTGTAATATTGATGGTAGAAATATATTTTTATAATCTGAATAAATAAAAACAACAAGGTAGCAAATAGTAAACGGGCACAAAAACGGTATTGCAATGCTTGAAAATGAGGCCTAGGGTCCGTACTTTCACTAGTGCAATCTCTCAACAGTGCTAATATAATTGGATCATATAACCGTCCCTCAACGTGCAACAAAGAATCACTCCAAAGTTCCTATCTAGCGGAGAACATCAGACGGAATTGTTTGTTGGGTACAAAACCACCTCAAAGCTATTCTTTTCGATCAATCTATCCTAGAGTTCATACTAAAATAACACGAAGCTATTCTTTCCGATTGATCTAACCAAGAGTTCATACTAAAATAATATCAAAGCAAATTCAGATTCATAATACTCAATCCAACACAAAGAACTTCAAAGAGTGCCCCAAGATTTCTACCGGAGAAACATAGACAAGAACGTGCATCAACCCCTATGCATAGATTACCCCAATGTCACCTCGGGAATCCGCGAGTTGAGTGCCAAAACATATATCAAGTGAATCAAAATAATACCCCATTGTCACCATGAGTATTCATTTGCAATACATATATCAAGTGCTCTCAAATCCATAAAAGTATTCAATCCGATAAAACGAAATCGCAAAGAGAAAACTCAATTCATCACAAGATAGAGAGGGGAAAACACCATATGATCTGACTATATTAACAAAGCCCACGATACATCAAGATTGTGACATCTCAAGAACACAAGATAGAGAGATTAAACACATAGCTACTGGTACAAACCTCGGCCCCGAGGGTAGACTACTCCCTCCTCATTGTGGTGGCCATCGGGATGATGAAGATGGTCGCCGGTGATGATTTCCCCCTCCGACAGAGTGCCGGAACAGGGTCTAAATTGGTTTTCGGTGGCTATAGAGCCTTGTGGCGGCGGAACTTCTGATCTAGGTTAACCCCGAGGGGTTTTTGGAATTTTTGGGAATTTATAGGGTAAATAGGGTGTGCGGGAGGCCACCGAGGTGGGACAACCCACTTGGGCGGGCTTGGGCCCCCAAGCGCGCCCTGGTGGGTTGTGCCCCCCTCGGGGCACCCCGAGGTGCTTCTCTGGCCCATCCTGGGTGTTCTGGTCCATAAAAAATCTCCAAAACGTTTCACAGTGTTTGGACTCCGTTTGATATTGATTTCCTGTGATGTAAAAAAGAAGCAAAAAACAGCAACTGGCACTGGGCACTGGGTTAATAGGTTAGTCCCAAAAAATGATATAAAGTTGCTATAATATGATTGTAAAACATCCAAGAATAATAATATAATAGCATGAATACTTCATAAATTATAGTTACGTTGGAGACGTATCAGCATCCCCAAGCTTAATTCCTACCCGTCCTCGAGTAGGTAAATGATAAAAGAAATAATTTATGAAGTGTGAATGCTAGCAAAGTGCATAAGTTTGATCAATGATAATTTCAATCACTTTTCCTAGCATCATGACAACAACTCTTTCTTACAAAACTTTTGATGTTATAGTAGCAACCAATTCACATATTAAGGTTCAAACAATGAATTCTCTTGAAGCTCAACAACCTATGTTCTCATTCACCAAGCAATTGCAATTCAACTTATTCAATAGAGTTTAAGTAAGAGCTCCACATACTCAACCATCATATAGTCTTCTATGATTGCTAACACTCACCACATACACATGAGAAAAATGTTTCAACCAGACACATAGAAAGATAGGGGCTTATAATTTCGCCTCCCAACGTATTCACCTCAAGGGTAATGTCAACAATAATAACTCATGCTACTCATATTTCATGGCCTCAAGCCATTTGTCGGAACCCGGGCTCATCATAGCTTCTTCATAGTTTGTAGGTTCGCCGTTGTCTAACAACATGAATTACAGAACATGATTACTGTATCACTCTGGTGCAGAACGTGTTCTGGACGACCTATGAAGTTCAATAGTAACTTGATTTGAAATTTCATGGTCATTATCATTTGCTTCCTCTCTGGTTGGTGTAGACATCACGGGAATGGTTTTCTCTGATGTGCTACTATCCAATTCGAGATAAGGTACAACTACCTGATCAAGTTCTATTTTCCTCCCACTCACTTCTTTCGAGAGAAACTCCTTCTCTAGAAAGGACCCATTCTTAGCAACAAAGATCTTGCCTTCGGATCTGTGGTAGAAGGTATACCCAATAGTTTCTTTAGGGTATCCTATGAAGACGCACTTCTGCGCTTTGGGTTCGAGCTTATTAGGCTGAAGCCTTTTGACATAAGCGTCGCATTCCTAAACTTTAAGAAATGACAGCTTATGTTTCTTGCCAAACCATAGTTCATACGGTCTCATCTCAACGGATTTAGATGGTGATGTTGCTTGAAGCTACGTCGGTATTTCCCCAAAGAGGAAGGGATGATGCAGCACAGCGGCGGTAGGTATTTCCCGCATTTATGAAACCAAGGTTATCAAACCAGTAGGAGAACCAAGCAACACAACGTAAACAACACCTACACACAAATAACAACTACTCGCAACCCAACGTGTAAAAGGGGTTGTCAACCCCTCTCGGGTAGCGGCGCCAGAAATTAGCAAATGGACGTGAGAGAGTTGTAAATATTGATAGATCGAACACCAAATAAAATAAATTGCAGCAAGGTATTTTTGTATTTTTGGTTTAGTAGATCTGAAAATAAAAGGCAAATAAAAGTAGATCGCGAAGGCAAATAATATGAGAAAGAGACCCGGGGCCCGTAGGTTTCACTAGTGGCTTCTCTCGAGAAAAATAGCAAACTGTGGGTAAACAAATTACCTTTGGGCAATTGATAGAACTTCAAATAATCATGACGATATCCAGGCAATGATCATTACATAGGCATCACGTCCAAGATTAGTAGACCGACTCCTGCCTGCATCTACTACTATTACTCTAGACATCGACCGCTATCCTGCATGCATCTAGTGCATTTAGTTCATGGAGAAACGGAGTAATGCAATAAGAATGATGACATGATGTAGACAAGATCTATCTATGTATATATAGACCCCATCGTTTTATCCTTAGTAGCAATGATACATACATGTCGGTTCCCCTTCTGTCACTGGGATCAAGCACCGTAAGATTGAACCCACTACAAAGCACCTCTTCCCATTGCAAGATAAATAGATCAAGTTAGCCAAACAAAACTCAAATATCGGAGAAGAAATATGAGGCTATAAGCAATCATGCATAAAAGAGATCAAAGAAACTCAAATACTTGACGCCATTCTTGACGATATACTAGAGGTCGACATCAATGGCTTCAAGATGCATACACATCTTATTCTTCCAGTAGGGCTAATCAGTGCCATCGAAGACTGGGCATGCAGTGGAGACCTTGATTATCGCTACAGTCGACATAGCTAAAACTCCAGGTGGTTAAATCGAATCACACAAAACAAGGGAGCACCTTGCTCTGATACCAATTGAAAGTGCTAGTTATCGACTAGAGGGGGGTGAATAGGCGATTTTTATGAAAGTCTTCAAAACATGAGATCTTTGAAGACAAACAGTAGAAATGAGCCTATTGATATGCAGCGGAAGGAAGACTACACTAGACAAGCCATAGTCAAGAATGCAATGAAGTGAAAGCACGAAGACTATCAGCAGCTAGGTAGAATGGATCGGGATGGAAGACAGTGTGAAGCCAAATAGTAACCAGTCTTACTCAGTGAAGTCAATCAGAACAGACAAGCAGTCAATGACTTCACGAAGACAAACTGTAAAGTAAAGGGAAGTGGGAGATAGAACCAGTTGCTTGGTGAAGACATAGATTTGGTAGACCAGTTCTAGTTGCTGTGACAACTGTACGTCTGGTTAGGGAGGCTAAGATTTAACTCAGAAGATCGCTTCTTCACCTTATTCCCCTTGACCTAAGGACACCCAGTCCTCGCCCAATCAGTCTGGTAAGTCTTCAACGTAGACTTCCAAACCTTCACAGACTTCGTTCACTGGCAATCCACAATGGCTCTTGGATGCTCAGAACGCAACGCCTAACCGGCTGGATGATTCACATTCCTTAAGTATAACAAGTCTTCAGGTCACGCAGACAGACATACTTCAGTGATGCCTAACACTCTTTGGCTCTGGGTGTTTTGGGCTTTGTCCTCGCAAGGATCTATCTCTCAAATGCTTCGGAGGTGGGTTGCTCTCGAACGACAAAAGCCGTGCACTAACTCTGAGCAGCCATCAATTTATGGTGTAGGGGGTGGGCTATTTATAGCCAGGAGGCAACCCGACCTGATTTTCCCAAAATAATCCTGGATCACTAAGGAACCGACATGTGTCCAACGGTCGGATTTCAAACACACGTGGCAGCTTGACTTGGGCTACAAGTAAAGCTGACTCATCCAGCTCTGGATAAGATTTGCTCTCATTGTTTTCGCTCGAAGACATAGGATTTTGGTTGAGCATCACTTCAGTCACTCTGACTTTGTTCACTTGGACCCCACTTAACAGTACGGTGGTTCCTGTGACTCAACAAAGAAGAAAAGGAACTAGGAAACAACTATGTCTCCGCACTCCATAGTCTTCACATGAATGTCTTCTCATGTCATAATCTTCACCGTGAATGTCTTCACGAACCACCATTGTATTCAATGTCTTCACACATTTTTAGGGGTCATCTATGGTAGGTAAACCGAATCAATAAGGGACTACTACCTGCGATATCCTCCAATTCTCACAAACACATCAGTCCCTCAACCAAGTTTGTCGTCAATACTCCAAAACTAACTAGGGGTGGCACTAGATGCACTTACACAAATCACTACTATAAGTATTGTATCAAACCAATTCATGTTTTGTTCTTGCATTATATCTACTGTATTCCAACTTTTCTATGGCAAAAACTCATCAGTGAAAACCATAGAGCCATCAAAACAAGCACACAACGCAAAGAAAACAGAATCTGTCAAAACAGAACAGTCTGTAGAAATCTATATATTTCGAATACTTCTGTTACTGTAAAAACTCTGAAAAAATAGGGCGACTTGAGCAATATGTATATTGATCTACTTCAGAAGGATTGGGTATTTTATCGCTCTCTGGTTAAAAATGAAAATTATTTTCGTGAGTGCAAAAGTTTCTGTTTTTTCAGCAAGATCAAACAACTATCGCCCAAGAAGATCCTAACGGCTTTACTTGGCACAAACACTAATTAAAACTTAAAAAACACAATCATAACAGTAGCATAATTGTGCTAACACTCAAGAATAGGAAGCAAAAAAGCAAAAATGAATTTTGTTCATTGGGTTGCCTCCCAACAAGCGCTATAGTTTTATGCCCTTAGCTAGGCATAAAGCAAGGATCTAAGTTTTGTCATCCTTGTCCTTTTTAAAGCAAAGGGAAAATTTCCTATCAATGGCATTTAATTTTCTATTTTTTGAAAGCACATGGCCATTGATAGCAGAAGAAAGATTAAGCATGTTGCAAAAATTCGTATCTAAACTAGCCTTCATCTCTTTAATTGTTTCATTTTCATAAAAACACATAAGGGTGGTTGATTCAACATTTTCTCCCTTGGGGTGCCCAAATATGGTTTTCATCTTTTCATAAGTATCAACAACATCCCCTTCAAGAAAACCGTTTTCAAATATAGAATCCACAACTTGCTTCAAGGAACAAGGTAGACCAACATAAAAACTTTTCAAGTATATATCTATTTGATATTGGGGCACATAGCTAGCTCGAATTCTCAACAGCCTATCCCAAGCATCTTTCAAAGATTCATCAAGGAAATAACGAAAAATTCCGGGATCATCTTCATCAAAATTGTTAGAGTTTTCCTTAGCAACCTCGGTAAGTCTTTCCATAACATCATTATTTATGAGCTTAGAGAGGGCAGAGGGGTTATCCAAAGCATTAAAGCTCAGGAGAAAACCCTTAGCTTCTCTACGGTCGGTCATGGCGATAGAGAAGAGAGTTTAAGAGAACGGAAGAAAAATAGCGAACAAAAAGGAGGGCAAATAAAACGACAAATTTTTGTAAACTGGGGAGAGGAAAACGAGAGGCAAATGGCAATTAATGTAAATTACAAGGAGAAGAGATTTGTGATTAGGAACCTGGTATATGTTGAAGATCCTCCCCGGCAACGGCGCCAGGAATTCCTTTTGATGTTGCTTGAAGCTACGTCGGTATTTCCCCAAAGAGGAAGGGATGATGCAGCACAGCGGCGGTAGGTATTTCCCTCAGATGTGAAACCAAGGTTATCGAACCAGTAGGAGAATCAAGCAACACAACATAAACAACACCTGCACATAAATAACAACTACTCACAACCCGATGTGTAAAAGGGTTGTCAATCCCTTTCGGGTAGCGTTGCCAGAAATTGGCAAACGGCCGTGAGAGAGATGTAAATATTGATAGATCGAACGCCAAATAAAATAAATTGCACCAAGGTATTTTTGTATTTTTGGTTTAGTAAATCTGAAAATAAAAGGCAAATAAAAGTAGATCGCGAAGGCAAGTAATATGAGAAAGTGACCCGGGGGCCGGAGGTTTCACTAGTGGCTTCTCTCGAGAAAAATAGCAAACAATGGGTAAACAAATTACTGTTGGGCAATTGATAGAACTTCAAATAATTATGACGATATCCAGGCAATGATCATTACATAGGCATCACGTCCAAGATTAGTAGACCAACTCCTGCCTGCATCTACTACTATTACTCCACACATCGACCGCTATCCAGCATGCATATAGTGTATTAAGTTCATGGAGAAACGGTGTAATGCAATAAGAACGATGACATGATGTAGACGAGATCTATGTATGTAGAGATAGACCCCATCATTTTATCCTTAGTAGCAACGATACATACGTGTCGGTTCCCCTTCTGTCACTGGGATCAAGCACCGTAAGATCGAACCCACTACAAAGCACCTCTTCCCATTACAAGATAAATACATCAAGTTGGCTAAACAAAACCCAAATATCGGAGAAGAAATACGAGGCTATAGGCAATCATGCATAAAAGAGATCAAAGAAACTCAAATACTTTCATGGATATAAAAAGATAGATCTGATCATAAACTCAAGGTTCATCCGATCCCAAAAAACACCCAACAAAAAGAGTTACATCATATGGATCTCCAACAGACCATTGTATTGAGAATCAAATGAGAGAGAGGAAGCCATCTAGCTACTAACTACGAACCCGAAGGTCTACAAAAAACTACTCATGCATCATCGGAGAGGCACCAATAGAGGTGGTGAACCCCATCTGTGATGGTGTCTAGATTGGATCTTGTGGTTCTGGACTCTGCGGCGGTTGTAATTGATATTTCATCGACTCCCCTAGGGTTTCTGAAATATTAGGGTATTTATAGAGCAAAGAGGCGGTCCGGGGGGCACCCGAGGTGGGCACAACCCACCAGGGTGTGCCTGGGCCTCCTGGCACGCCCTGGTGGGTTGTGCTCTCCTCGAAGCACCCCCAGACGCAGCCTTGTCCCGTTAGGTGTCTTCTGGTCCATCAAAAATCTCCGTAAAGTTTCGTGGCATTTGGACTCCGTTTGGTATTGATTTTCTGCGATGTTAAAACATGCAAAAAACAACAACTGACACTTGGCACTATGTCAATAGTTAGTACCAGAAAATGATATAAAATGACTATACAATGATTATAAAACATCCAAGATTGATAATATAACAACATGGAACAATAAAAATTATAGATACGTTGGAGACATATCAGCATCCCCAAGCTTAACTCCTACTCGTCCTCGAGTAGGTAAGTGATAAAAACAGTATTTTTGATGTGGAATGCTGCCTAACATGTCATATCATATTCTTTTCTTTATAGCATGGACATTTGGACTTTTATATTGTTCAAAGAAATAGTCTAGTTTTGACATGATAACTTAAATACTCAAGCATATCAACACGCAACCATGTCTTTCAAAATATCAACGCTAAAATAAGTTATCCCTAGCCCATCATGCTCAATCATTGATCCATTCATGAAACACACTCGCATATTAACTACACCCAATGCTCAAGTACGGTCATAGTGCCTCCTAGTTGGTGCTTTTATAAGAGAAGATGGAGACTCAATTTCAAAATAAAAATTACATAAAGTAAAAGAAAGGCCCTTCGCAGAGGGAAGTAGGGATTTGTAGAGGTGCCAGAGCTCAAAGCGAAAAACTTAGAGATAAAAACATTTTGGGAGGTGTATCCTTCCCACCAACGAAAACGACTTAGAGTTCCCAACACTTTCCATGCTAGATATATCATAGGAGGATCCCAAACAGAAAATAAAGTTTACTCCTTTTTCAACCATACTTTCACTTTCCATGGCTAGCCGTATCCACGGTTACCCAACACTTTCCAAGGAATTTATTATTTGACAACATAAAGTAAATTCATTTTTCCTTTCGGGACCGGGCATCCCTAATACTAAGAATGAATAAACACTCATCGTGAGAATAACACATCAAGCATGGAAAATATTAGCCGCCCCTCACCGCTCCGCGAGTGAAAACACACAAAAGAGAAGTTTATTTTGAAAATTAGAGATGGCACATGCAAATTTGCTTAGAACGACAAAATAATACCGCATATAGGTAGATATAGTGGACTCATGTGGTAAAACTGGTTTAATGGTTTTTGGATGCACAAGTAGTGATCATACTTAGTGCAAAATGAAGGCTAGCAAAAGATTGAGAAGCGACCAACCAAGAAACGAATAATCTCATAAGCGAGCATTAAGCATAATTAACACCGAATAATGCACCACAAGTAGGATATAATTTCACTACATAATTATTGACTTTCGTGCTTGCATAGGGAATCACAAACTTTAACACCAATATTCTTACTAAAGCATAATTACTCATCAACGTAACTCACATATCACATCATCATATCTCAAAACTGTTACTAAGAATGAAGTTTATTTTGTCCAATGATCTTCATGAGAGTTTTTATTATATCCTTCTTGGATATCTATCACTTTGGAACTAATTTTCATGTGTTGCTTTTGACAAGCTCAAACAAATATAAGTGAAGATCATGAGCATAATTTTTCTTTCTCTCAAATTAATTTAAGTGAAGCAAGAGAGAAGTTCTTGAAAATTTTACTAACTCTCAAATAAATCTAAGTGAATCAAGAGAACATTTCTTCAAAAATACTAAAGCACACCATGCTCAAAAAAGATATAAGTGAAGCACTAGAGCAAATCCATAGCTCATAAAAAATTTAAGTGAAGCATAGAGAGCAATTTTAACAAGTCATGACATAATTTTGGCTCTCTCAAATAGGTGTGTCCAGCAGGGAATCAAGACTTAAAACACAAAATAAAACAAGCAAAGACGCATACCATACAAGACACTCCAAGCAAAACACATAGTATGTGACGAATAAAAATATAGCTCCGAGTAAAATACCGATGGTCGTTAGAAGAAAGAGGGGATGCCACTCGGGGGCATCCCCAAGCTTAGTTGCTTGCTCTCTTTTAGATAATAGCTTGGGATGCCGGGGCATCCCCAAGCTTAGGCTCTTCTTACTCCTTATTCCTTCATCCATCGTGAGATACCCCAAAACTTGAAAACTTCAATCACACAAAAGTCAACAAAACCTTCGTGAGATCTGTTAGTATAAGAAAGCAAATTGAAAGTGCTAGTTATCGACTAGAGGGGGGTGAATAGGCGATTTTTATGGAAGTCTTCAAAACACGAGGTCTTTGAAGACAAACAGTAGAAATGAGCCTATTGATATGCAGCGGAAGGAAGACTACACTAGACAAGCCATAGTCAAGAATGCAATGAAGTGAAAGCACGAAGACTATCAGCAGCTAGGTAGAATGGATCAGGATGGAAGACAGTGTGAACCCAAACAGTAAACAGTCTTCACTCAGTGAAGTCAATCAGATCAGACAAGCAGGCAATGACTTCACGAAGACAAACTGTAAAGTAAAGGGAAGTGGGAGATAGAACCAGTTGCTTGGTGAAGACAGAGATTTGGTAGACCAGTTCTAGTTGCTGTGACAACTGTACATCTGGTTAGGGAGGCTGAGATTTAACTCAGAAAATAGCGTCTTCACCTTATTCCCCTTGACCTAAGGACACCCAGTCCTCGCCCAATCAGTCTGGTAAGTCTTCAAGGTAGACTTCTAAACCTTCAGACTTCGTTCACTGGCAATCCACAATGGCTCTTGGATGCTTAGAACGCGACGCCTAACCGGCTGGAGGACTCACAGTCCTAAAGTGTAACAAGTCTCAAGGTCACGCAGACAGACAGACTTCAGTGATGCCTAACACTCTTTGGCTCTTGGTGTTTTGGGCTTTGTCCTCACAAGGATCTCTCTCTCTCTCAAATGCTTCGGAGGTGGGTTGCTCTCAAACGACAAAAGCCATGCACTAACTCTGAGCAGCCACCAATTTATGGTGTTGGGGGTGGGCTATTTATAGCCAGGAGTCAACCCGGCCTGATTTGTCTGAAATGACCCCGGGTCACTAAGGAACCGACACACGTCCAACTGTCGGATTTCAAACACACACGGCAGCTTGACTTGGGCTACAAGTAAAGCTAACTCATCCAGCTTTGGATAAGATTTGCTCTCATTGTCTTCGCTCGAAGATATAGAATTTGGTTGAGCATCACTTCAGTCACTCTGACTTTGTTCACTTGGACCCCACTTAATAGTACAGTGGTTCCTATGACTCAACAAAGAAGATAAGGAACTACGAAACAACTATGTCTCCGCACTCCATAGTCTTCACATGAATGTCTTCTCATTTCGTAATCTTCACCGTGAATGTCTTCATGAACCACCATTGTATTCAATGTCTTCACACATTTTTAGGGGTTATCTCTGGTAGGTAAACCGAATCAATAAGGGACTACTACCTGTGTTATCCTGTAATTCTCACAAACACATTAGTCCCTCAACCTAGTTTGTCGTCAATACTCCAAAACCAACTAGGGGTGGCACTAGATGCACTTTCAATCTTCCCCTTTTTGGTGATTGATGACAAACTGGTTGAAGTTTTCAATGGGGATAAAAGTATTCGAGAGTTAAGGATAACGGCATTGTCTTCATAAGTTGCAAAAGGCTCCCCCTGAAGATGTGCATATAAGTAGTTTGCTTTTGAATGCAAATGCACATGGCAGGTTTTACTTTGTGGAGATCCTCTTCATCTTACGTAGACAAGTCATCATGCATATATAAGAGTAACAAAGATAATCACATGCACAATGAAAAATGGGCGTGTGCAGAATGACTTCATGCGGAATTTACCATTGCATCACAAAGTAGCAGCAAAAAATAGGAGACGACCATCAAGTTTAAGTGTTACAACTCAAAAGCCAAATAGTTTAAAAAACAAGAGTTGTAAGAACTTAGCAAAAATAATGCAACCACCCATATGGACCCGCTTGAAGACTATCAACCTCATATGCTTCTCCCCCTTTTGTCAGTAATGACTAAAAAGGTTTGAAGTCATAGAGGATCTACTCGTTCCCAGCAGGAGTAAAGGATGGAGCAGGGTCGTCGTTGGAGTTTGGTGATGCATACGGGCCTGACATAGTATTGTGATGCAGTGCAGCCAAAGTTGGTGAAGTGGCGTCGTCTTCTTCATCAACGACTCTCGCAACAACAGTTGCAGCCGAAGATGAATGCTCAGAATCTTCAATGGAGGGAGTGCGACGCCAGCTTGCATTTTGAAGAGGCCTGGAGTCAAACTTGAAATTCTCAATGAAGCCATCTTCGTGAAGATCTTCTTCAGGACAGAGCATTGTGAGGTTCTTCCAGGAGCGCCTATAGGCTTCATGTGCAACAAAAGAGTTCTTGGTGGCCAAGTTGCGAATGCGATTGACATCCACCAAGAGACTCTACATCTAATGCGTCATCCGATCATGATGCTTATCCTGCTTTTGATGCAATGCCACCAGAAGCTCTCGGTCATTGAGTACACGAGGACGCTTCTGAGGCCTTTGAGCAATTGTGCTTGAAGTGTCTTCAATGTTGGCTCGATGCGGAAAGCGCATGTTGCCAGCCAGAGGATATGCAGGAGTTGCAGGATTTGGCACATGAATCCCTTTGATTGGCTGCGTGAAGCTCTGGAACTCAGCATTCTGAAGGTGGATTGGCTTCTTTGCAGGCTCGGGGTAGATGGCTTCAAAAGACATATCAACTTTAGGCAGAAAAACAACATGGTTGCGTGCTGAGGGATGATAGTCAATGGTGGAATGAAGCTTAATCAAGCGTATCACCCATGGAGCATAGAATTTTAGACCAAACAGATCAATCCCAGAAGTAGCAAGTTGTCTGATGAAGAAATCCTGAGTGTTGAATCTGATGCCACTGATAATATAGAATACCAAATTCTTCATAGTGCCCTCAAGTTTAGCTTTAGAAGAATTTCCTTTGATGGGCCAGAGAGTACGCCTCGGAATGTGGTACACTATGCGTGGCAATTACTCTTGGTCCTTGACAAAGAACTCCTTTGGTATTCACGTCATGTGGCAATGGCTTCATCATGCTAAGCATTTGGCTCATATTGGGCTCGGGCTTCTAAAAAATGCTCTGCAGCTCATTCTGATGAAGCTGACAACCAGGTTTGTATAACTCACCTGGAGTGGGCAGGGAAGTAAGCTTGATGATATCTTGAGCTTTGGCTTCATGATGAACATCACATGTCATCCACTCAAGGACCCAAGTCTTTGGATCCCTGTTGTAGCCTCGAATGTGTAGAGTGGCATAGAACTGCAGCAGAAGCTCTTCATTCCAATGTTCCTTGTTAGTCACAAAGGGAAGAAGTCCAACATCCCGAAAGTAGTCAAGAGCCTCTTCAAGACATGGCAGCCTAGCCATAGCATCACAATGCAGACGCTTGTGTGGAAAGATCTTGTCTTGGTTGTACATGATGCGAGAGTAATAGCTTCGCTGAAGATGTCTCCAAAATCTGCCAGAGGTGATCTTGGGCTTCGTGTATGGGTTCTAGGCACTGTCAGAGAAAGTATTGTGCTCTCTGAAGCTGATCATGCTGAATGAACCCTGAGTGGTGACAACACTTGGAAGCCTTGACAGACGCGGCTTTGGCTTCTGAACTAGAGGCCTTTGCTCCACAGGATAGTCATACTGTGGCCTGGGAGTAGTGGGTGGAACCAGAATTGGTAGCCTCAGTGTTTTCAACCTCCATCGGTTCAACGACTGGAGGGTCAGGCACAATCACATTCCCTTCAGGAATGACTGGATCACTGGCAGGGAGTGTGACATCTCTTTCTTCTTCTCTTTGTTCTTCGGCTGATGTAGCCGGAATGTCTTGAGCATTCTTGGCTTTAGACTCAGAGGCAGTCGCAGAAGGAGTGGCTTCAGGAAACACTTGGCGTGCTACTGAGCTAGTGTGTTGCACTGCTTCTTCTGGAATGCTCGACATGAAGACCTGTGGCCTGAGGCCCTTGCGAAGCCTGCGGAACGCTGGCGATGCCTTTGGAGAAGGGGTGGTCTGTTCCATGCAGTCTTCATCATCAAGTACCACATAAGTAACTTGAGCAGGGGGAGTGATACATCCATTTTGCATCATGCTTTTATATCGATATTTATTGCATTATGAGCTGCTATTACACATTATGTCACAATACTTATGCCTATTCTCTCTTATTTTACAAGGTTTCCATAAAGAGGGAGAATGCCGGCAGCTGGGATTCTGGGCTGGAAAAGGAGCAAATATTAGAGACCTATTCTGCACAGATCCAAAAGTCCTGAAACTTCACGGAAGACATTTTCCAAATATTTAATAAATATTGAGCGCAAGAAGTTCACCTGGGGGCCACACCCTGCCCACAAGGGTGGGGGCGCGCCCCCTACCTCATGGGCCCCCTGGTGGCCCTCCGATGACCATCTTCTGCTATATCAAGTCTTTCGATGGAAAAAAATAATAAGCCATCTTCTCGGACGAAACTCCGCCGCCACGAGGCGGAACCTTGGCAGAACCAATCTAGGGCTTTGGGGGAGCTGTTCTGCCGGGGAAACTTCCCTCCGGGAGGGGGAAATCATCGCCATCGTGATCACCAATGCTCCTCTCATCGGGAGAGGGCAATCTCCATCAACATCTTCACCAGCACCATCTCCTCTCAAAACCCTAGTTCATCTCTTGTATCCAATTCTTGTCTCCAAGTCCGGGATTGGTACCAGTGGGTTGCTAGTAGTGTTAATTACTCCTTGTAGTTGATGCTAGTTGGTTTATTTGGTGGAAGATCATATGTTCAGATCCTATGCATATTAATACCCCTCTGATTATGAACATGAATATGCTTTGTGAACGTTTGTTCCTGAGGACATGGGAGAAGTCTTGCTATTAGTAGTTATGTGAATTTGGTCTTCGTTCAATATTTTGATGAGATGTATGTTGTCATCCCTCTAGTGGTGTCATGTGAACGTCGACTACATGACACTTCACCATTGTTTGGGCCTAGAGGAAGGCATTGGGGAGTAATAAGTAGATGATGGGTTGCTAGAGTTACAGAAGCTTAAACCCTAGTTTATGCGTTGCTTCGTAAGGGGATGATTTGGATCCATATGTTTCATGCTATGGTTAGGTTTACCTTAATACTTTTGTTGTAGTTGCGGATGCTTGCAATAGAGGTTAATCATAAGTGGGACGCTTGTCCAAGTAAGGACAGTACCAAAGCACCGGTCCACCCACATATCAGATTATCAAAGTACCGAACGCGAATCATATGAACATGATGAAAACTAGCTTGACGATATTCCCATGTGTCATCGGGAGCGCTTTTCTCTATATAAGAGTTTGTCCAGGCTTGTCCTTTGCTACAAAAAGGATTGGGCCACCTTGCTGCACTTTATTTGCTTTTTTTACTTGTTTCTCGTTACAAATTATCTTATCACAAAACTATCTGTTACCACTTATTTCAGTACTTGCAGAGAATACCTTGCTGGAAACCGCTTATCATTTCCTTCTGCTCCTCGTTGGGTTCGACACTCTTACTTATCGAAAGGACTACGATAGATCCCCTATACTTGTGGGTCATCAAAACTCTTTTCTGGCGCCGTTGCCGGGGAGTGAAGCGCCTTTGATAGGTGGAATTTGGTAAGGAAAAATTTATATAGTGTGCTGAAATTTACTATCACTTGTTACTATGGAAAGTAATCCTCTGAGGGCTTGTTCGGGGTATCTTCATCCCGACCAGTAGAGCAAAGAGTTGCTCCTCAACCTACTAAAAATGAAAATGAAAATGAAAATGTCTGCTTTGAATTTCCTTCGGGTATGTTAGAAAAACTGCTAGCTAATCCTTTTCCAGGAGATGGAACAATGCATCCAGATGAGCACCTAATATATGTTGATGAAGTTTGTGGATTATTTAAGCTTGCAGGTGTACCCAGAGATGTTGTTAAGAAGAAGGTCTTCCCTTTATCTTTGAGGGAAGATTCATTGACATGGTATAGGCTATGTGATGATACGAGGTCATGGAACTACAAACGATTGAAATTGGAATTTCATCAGAAGTTTTATCCTATGCATCTTGTTCATCATGATCGCAATTTTATATATATATATATATATATATATATATATATATAATTTTTGGCCTCGCAAAGGAGAAAGCATCGCTCAAGCTTGGGGGAGGCTTAAATCAATGTTATATTCATGCCCCAATCATGAGCTCTCAAGAGAGATGATTATTCAAAATTTATATGCTCGGCTTTCTGATAACAATCGCACCATGCTCGATACTTCTTGTGCTGGATCCTTTATGATGAAGATTATTGAATTCAAATGGGATTTATTGGAAAGAATTAAACGCAACTCTGAAGATTGGGACCTTGAGAAGGTAAGGAGTCAAGTATGACACCTAAGTTTGATTGTGTTAAATCTTTTATGGATACCGATGTTTTCCGTAAATTTAGCACTAAATATGGACTTGACTCTAAGATAGTAGCTTCTTTCTGTGAATCTTTTGCTACTTATGTTGATCTCCCCAAGGAGAAGTGGTTTAAATATCATCCTCCCAGAGAAGTAAAAGTAGCTGCACCTATTAAAGTTGAAGAAAAGACTATCACTTATAATGATCCTATTGTTCCTACTTCTTATGTTGAGAAACCACCTTTCCCTGTTAGGATAAAGGATCATGCTAAAGCTTCAACTGTGGTTCGTAAAAGCAATATTAAAACTTATACACCTCCTGAGCAAATTAAAGTTGAACCGGATATTGCTATTGTTAAAGATCTCTTGTCTGATAATATTGATGGGCATGTTATTCATTTCCTTGATGAGACTGCTAGAATTGCTAAACCTTGTGCTAAAGATAAAAACAGACCTGTGGTAGGCATGCGTGTTATTTCTGTTAAAATAGGAGATCATTGTTATCATGGCTTATGTGTTATGGGTGCTAGTGCTAGTGCAATACCTTACAGCTTATACAAAGAAATTATGCATGATATTGCACCTGCTGAGATAGAAGATATTGATGTCACAATTAAACTTGCCAATAGAGATACTATTTCACCAATGGGAATTGTTAGAGATGTTGAAGTCTTGTGTGGGAAAACTAAATATCCTGCTGATTTTCTTGTTCTTGGTTCCCCACAAGATAGCTTTTGTCCCATTATATTTGGTAGACCCTTCTTAAACACTGTTAATCCTAAGATAGATTGCAAAAAGGATGTTGTTACTATCGGTTTAGATGATATGTCTCATGAATTTAATTTCTCTAAATTTAGTAGACAACACCGTGAAGAAGAATTACCTAGTAAGGATGAAATTATTGGTCTTGCTTCTATTGCGGTACCTTCTAGTGATCCTTTAGAACAATATTTGCTAGACCATGAAAATGATATGTTTATGAATGAAAGAAGGGAAATAGAGGAAGTATTCTTTAAACAGGAACCTATTCTGAAAAAAACAATTTACCTATTGAAATCCTAGGGGATCCTCCTCCACCCAAGGGTGATCCCGTGTTTGAGCTTAAACCGTTGCCTGATACTCTTAAATATGCTTATCTTGATGAGAAAAAGATATATCCTATTATTATTAGTGCTAACCTTTCAGAGCATGAGGAAGAGAGATTATTGAAAACTTTGAAGAAGCACCGTGCTGCTATTGGGTATACTCTTGATGATCTTAAGGGCATTAGTCCCACTCTATGTCAACATAAAATAAATTTGGAAGAAGATGCTAAACAGTTCGTGATCATCAACGACGGCTGAATCCTAAATTGAAAGAAGTGGTAAGAAAAGAAATACTAAAGCTCCTTGAGGCAGGTATAATCTATCCCGTTGCTGATAGTCAGTGGGTAAGTCATGTCCATTGTGTCCCTAAGAAGGGAGGTATTACTGTTGTTCCTAATGATAAAGATGAATTGATTCCTCAAAGAATTATTACAGGTTATAGGATGGTAATTGATTTCCAAAAATTAAATAAGGCCACTTAAAAGGATCATTACCCCTTACCTTTTATCAATCAAATGCTAGAAAGATTATCCAAACATACACATTTTTGCTTTCTAGATGGTTACTCTGGTTTCTCTCAAATACCCGTGTCAGCCAAGGATCAATCAAAGACTACATTTACTTGCCATTTTGGTACTTTTTCTTATAGACGTATGCCTTTTGGTTTATGTAATGCACCTGCTACCTTTCAAAGATGCATGATGGCTATATTCTCTGACTTTTGTGAAAAGATCTGTGAGGTTTTCATGGACGATTTCTCCGTCTATGGATCTTCTTTTGATGATTGCTTGAGCAACCTTGATCGAGTTTTGCAGAGATGTGAAGAAACTAATCTTGTCTTGAATTGGGAAAAGTGCCACTTTATGGTTAATGAAGGTATTGTCTTGGGGCATAAAGTTTCTGAAAGAGGTATTGAAGTTGATAAAGCCAAGGTTGATGCTATTGAAAAGATGCCATGCCCCAAGGACATTAAAGGTATAAGAAGTTTCCTTGGTCATGCCAGATTTTATAGGAGGTTCATTAAGGACTTCTCAAAAATTTCTCGGCCTCTAACTAATTTATTACAAAAAGATATACCATTTGTCTTTGATGATGATTGTGTAGAAGCATTTGAAATACTTAAGAAAGCATTGATCTCTGCACCTATTGTTCAACCACCTGATTGGAATTTATCCTTTGAAATTATGTGTGATGCTAGTGATTATGCTGTAGGTGCTGTTTTAGGGCAAAGAGTTGATAAGAAATTAAATGTTATTCAATATGCTAGTAAAACCCTAGACAATGCTCAAAGAAATTATGCTACTACTGAAAATGAATTCTTAGTAGTTGTATTTGCTTGTGATCAGTTCAGACCTTATATTGTTGATTCTAAAGTAACTATTCACACTGATCATGCTGCTATTAAATATCTTATGGAAAATAAAGATGCTAAACCTAGACTTATTAGATGGGTTCTCTTGCTACAAGAATTTGACTTACATATTGTTGATAGAAAAGGAGCTGAGAACCCCGTTGCAGACAACTTGTCTAGGTTAGAAAATGTTCTTGATGACCCACTACCTATTGATGATAGCTTTCCTGATGAGCAACTAAATGTCATAAATGCTTCTCATACTGCTCCATGGTATGTTGATTATGTTAATTACATTGTTGCTAAATTCATACCACCTAGTTTCACATACCAGCAAAAAAAGTTCTTCTATGATTTGAGGCATTACTTTTGGGATGACCCACATCTTTATAAAGAAGGAGTAGATGGTGCTATTAGACGTTGTGTACCTGAGCATGAACAGGAACAGATCCTACACAAGTGTCACTCCGAAGCTTATGGAGGACACCATGCTGGAGATAGAACTGCACATAAGGTATTGCAATCTAGTTTTTATTGGCCTACTCTCTTCAAGGATGCCCGTAAGTTTGTCTTATCTTGTGATGAATGTCAAAGAATTGGTAATATTAGTAGACATCAAGAAATGCCTATGAACTATTCTCTCGTTATTAAACCATTTGATGTTTGCGGCTTTGACTATATGGGACCCTTTCCTTCCTCTAATGGATATACACATATTTTAGTTGTTGTTGATTATGTTACTAAGTGGGTAGAAGCTATTCCAGCTAGTAGTGCTGATCATAACAATTCTATTAAGATGCTTAAAGAAGTTATTTTTCCAAGATTTGGAGTCCCTAGATATTTAATGACTGATGGCGGTTCACATTTTATTCACGGTGCTTTCCGTAAAATGCTTGCTAAATATGATGTTAATCATAGAATTGCATCTCCTTATCACCCTCAGTCTAGTGGTCAAGTAGAATTGAGTAATAGAGAACTCAAATTAATTTTGCAAAAGACTGTTAATAGATCTAGAAAGAATTGGTCCAAGAAACTTGATGATGCATTATGGGCCAATAGAACTGCATATAAAAATCCTATGGGTATGTCTCTGTATAAAATGGTTTATGGAAAAGCATGTCACTTACCACTCGAACTAGAACACAAGGCATATTGGGCTATTAAAGAACTCAATTATGATTTCAAACTTGCCAGTGAGAAGAGGTTATTTGATATTAGCTCACTTGATGAATGGAGAACCCAAGCCTATGAAAATGCCAAGTTGTTTAAAGAAAAAGTTAAAAGATGGCATGACAAAAGAATACAAAAGCGTGAGTTTAATGTAGGTGATTATGTATTGCAATACAACTCTCGTTTAAGATTTTTTGCAGGAAAACTTCTCTCTAAATGGGAAGGTCCTTACGTTATCGAGGAGGTCTATCATTCCGGCGCCATAAAAATCAACAATTTCGAAGGCACAAATCCGAAGGTGGTGAACGGTCAAAGAATCAAACATTATATCTTAGGTAATCCCATAAATTTTGAAACCAATGTTGTTGAAACTGTAACCCCGGAGGAATACATAAGGGACACTTTCCGGAATGTTCCAGACTCCGAAAAGGAATAGGTATGTGATACGGTAAGTAAACCGACTCCAAAACAGTTTTAAGGCAATATTTCTCCGTTTTGGAATATTTAGAAAAATAGAAAAATAAGTAGAAGTCCGGGAAGGACACCCCCTGGGCGCGCCCCCTACCTCGTGGGCACTTCGTGCGCTTTCCGGACTCCGTTTTCTTACACAACACGTATTTTGGTCGGTAAAAATTCATTATATAATCTCCCGGAGGTTTTGACTCCCGTATCACGCAAATATCTCCTGTCTTTGTTTCGAGCTGTCCTGCTGCAGATTGAGCAACATGTCATCCCAGGATTCGGAAGGAGAGAGCTATGTGGCTGATTACCTTGCAGATCCTAAAGTCTATGAGGGTGTGGAGCATTGTGGTTGGACTACGGAAGAAGAAGAGGACTATGAACCTAAGGGAAAGGAGGAGACGAGCTCAGATGAAGATGAAGTCCCACTACCTCAACTTGGGGACATGCATGTGGAGTTCAAAAAGTCAAGCCTCCCTGATAGAGTAAAGAAACCTAAGATCGAGTTTATCCCTTTTCGCCTCTTGCAGTAAAACAAACAGGAACTATGCAAAAAGATACTGAGCCTGGAGCAGGAGATCGAGGACCTAAGGGACCAACATTCTGTCCTCAAGTGCAAATTAAGGAAGAAGCCTACGCCATCAACAAAACCATCACCTTCTTCACCAACAAAGGAGACATAATCACATGGGTATGGGCACTCCCCTTGGCAACTGCCAAGCTTGGGGGAGTGCCCCGGTATCGTATCACCATCACTTTTACCTTTACTGTTTTTCTTAGTTCAATCCTTTTGGTAATATCTTGATCTAGTGGAATAAAAGTTCTTAGTATGATCTAGTTGTGAGTTTTGCTTTATAATCCTTCTATGTAATCAAGTCCGCGAGCTATATATATAATAAAGAATAGTGTTGAGTCAAGGGCTTGATTCTTTTGCCATGATCTTAAGTGAATAAAAGAAAAGAGAAAGAATAAAAAGAAACAAAAGAGATCATATGGATCTTTATGGAGAGTAATGAGCTCACCCAGAAAAAGGTATGATGAATAAAAGTTGTTGAGAGTTGACAAACATAGTTTTGGTCATCGTTGAAATTAATAGGAAGTAATAAAGAAAGAGAGGTCTTCACATATAGATATACTATCTTGGACATCTTTTATGATTGTGAGCACTCATTAAAATATGACATGCTAAGGAGTTGACGTTGGACAAGGAAGACAACGTAATGGGTTATGTTTTCTTACATCTGAGATAAATTATATTGTCATGGATTATCCAACATGGTTGAGCTTTCCTTTCCCTCTCATGCTAGCCAAATTCATCGCACCAAGTAGAGATACTACTTGTGCTTCCAAATACCCTTAAACCAGTTTTGCCATGAGAGTCCACCATACCTACCTATGGATTGAATAAGGTACTCCAAGTAAGTTGTCATCGGTGCAAGCAATAACAATTGCTCTCTAAATATGTATGACTTATTAGTGTGGGAGAAAATAAACTTTATACGATCGTGTGATATGGAAGAAATAAAAGAGACAGACTGCATAATAAAGCTCCATATCACAAGTGGCAATATAAAGTGATGTTCTTTCGCATTAAGATTTTGTGCATCCAACCATAAAAGCACATGACAACCTCTGCTTCCCTCTGTGAAGGGCCTATCTTTTACTTTTATCTCCTACCTTGCATAAGAGTCATGGTGATCTTCACCCTTCCTTTTTACATTTTATCTTTTGGCAAGCACAACATGTTGGAAAGATCCTGGTATATATGGCTAATTGGATGTAAGTTTTGACGAACTATTATTGTTGACATTACCTTTGAGGTAAAACGTTGGGAGGCAAAACTCTAAGCCCCTATGTTTCTCTGTGTCCGATTAAAATTCCATACCCATAAGTATTGTGTGAGTGTCAGCAATTGTGAAAGACTATATATATGATAGTTGAGTATGTGGACTTGCTGAAAAGCTCTTATATATTGACTCTTTCCTATGTTATGATAAATTGCAATTGCTCCAATGACCGAGATTACAGTTTGTTAGTTGTTAATGAAGTTTACGATTCATACTTGAAATTGTGATTGAATTATTACTCTAGCATAAGAAATCATATGACAAGAATTATATAAGTTGTTGTTCTAAGAATGATCATGATGCCCTCATGTCTGTATTTTATTTTTATCGACACCTCTATCTCTAAACATGTGGACATATTTTTCGATTTCGTCTTTCGCTTGAGGACAAGCGAGGTCTAAGCTTGGGGGAGTTGATACGTCCATTATTTATTGCATTATGAGCTATTATTACACATTATGTCACAATACTTATGCCTATTCTCTCTTATTTTACAAGGTTTCCATAAAGAGGGAGAATGCCGGCAGCTGGGATTCTGGGCTGGAAAAGGAGCAAATACTAGAGACCTATTCTGCACAGCTCCAAAAGTCCTGAAACTTCATGGAAGACATTTTCCGAATATATAATAAATATTGAGCGCAAGAAGTTCACCAGGGGGTCCACACCCTGCCCACGAGGGTGGGGGTGCGCCCTACCCTCCTAGGCGCGCCCCCTACCTCGTGGCCCCCCTGGTGGCCCTCCGATGACCATCTTCTGCTATATCAAGTCTTTCGATGGGAAAAATAATAATAAGCCATCTTCTTGGACAGAACTCCGCCGCCACGAGGCGGAACCTTGGCAAAACCAATCTAGGGCTCTAGCGGAGCTGTTCTGTCGGGGAAACTTCCCTCCAGGAGGGGGTAATCATCGCCATCGTCATCACCAACGCTCCTCTCATCGGGAGAGGGCAATCTCCATCAACATCTTCACCAGCACCATCTCCTCTCAAAACCCTAGTTCATCTCTTGGATCCAATTCTTGTCTTCAAGTCCGGGATTGGTACCTGTGGGTTGCTAGTAGTGTTAATTACTCCTTGTAGTTGATGCTAGTTGGTTTATTTGGTGGAAGATCATATGTTCAGATCCTATGTGCATATTAATACCCCTCTGATTATGAACATGAATATGCTTTGTGAGTAGTTACGTTTGTTCCTGGGGACATGGGAGAAGTCTTGCTATTAGTAGTTATGTGAATTTGGTCTTCGTTCGATATTTTGATGAGATGTATGTTGTCATCCCTCTAGTGGAGTCATGTGAACGTCGACTACATGACACTTCACCATTGTTTGGGCCTATAGGAAGGCATCGGGGAGTAATAAGTAGATGATGGGTTGCTAGAGTGACAGAAGCTTAAACCCTAGTTTATGCGTTGCTTCGTAAGGGGCTGATTTGGATCCATATGTTTCAAGCTATGGTTAGGTTTACCTTAATACTTTTGTTGTAGTTGCGGATGCTTGCAATAGAGGTTAATCATAAGTGGGATCCTTGTCCAAGTAAGGACAGTACCCAAGCACCGGTCCACCCACATATCAGATTATCAAAGTACCGAACACGAATCATATGAACATGATGAAAACTAGCTTGATGATATTCCCATGTGTCCTCGGGAGCGCTTTTCTCTATATAAGAGTTTGTCCAGGCTTGTCCTTTGCTACAAAAAGGATTGATCCATCTTGCTGCACTTTATTTACTTTTGTTACTTTTTGCTCGTTACAAATTATCTTATCACAGAACTATCTGTTACCACTTATTTCAGTACTTGCAGAGAATACCTTGCTGGAAACCGCTTATCATTTCCTTCTGCTCCTCGTTGGATTCGACACTCTTAATTATCAAAAGGACTACGATAGATCCCCTATACTTGTGGGTCATCAAGGAGTACGTGGTGTCTCATCTTGCACTGGGGTGTCTTGTTGTTGGTGCTCGGCCCATGAGTCATCTTGAGCAATTCGCGTCAATGGACGACCAATGCTAATAAGTTCACTGCTCGTTGGAGCAGGTGATGATACTGCTGGGGCTCGAGCTGAGGAAGGACTTCATCATCATGCACATTGTCATCATGACCAATGTCCTCAGCTGTGTTGGGGTCAATAGCTGGAACTTCTTTACTCTCTAGAGCCTCTATGGAAGCAGGCTCATGAATTTCAAGGCGACGTTCTTGGTTGGCTAAAGCAGGCAGAGCAACTGAGATAGGTTCAACTATGAGGGGCTCTGGGGAAGCAGCACGCTCTTTCTTTGAAGACTTTGAAGCCTTTGTCTTCAATTTCTTCTTGGAGGGAGTATCATCAGAGGTGTCCTTGAGCTTCCTCTTCCTGGCTTCGGCCTCGGCTTGCCTTGTCTTCTTTATTTCTGAAGCTTTTGAGGGGACCTTTGGCTTAGAGCCAGTCATGCTGGAATGGAAGACTATGTTTGGTCGTTCCTGCCGTTGAGCTTTAGGTTGGGCTTCAGCAGACTTTTTCTTTTGCTTGGCAGCCATCCAGGGGTCGATGCCAGGATGCCCAAGAGCATTTCGCTTCTCAGCTTCATTATGCGCTTGAACACATTTCTGTGCATAGTACTTCATGCGCCGGCGTGAGCCTTTGGCTTTCTTCATGCTTCTTGTGGAACTCAACCTCGAGATCATGCAACATCTTCTTGAAAATTTGCACATCAGCCACACCGAGCTTGGCCATGTGCTTCTTGAAATGCGCCTTCTCATGAACAATCTTATTCTTGAGCTCGATGATTTTCTAAGCTAAGGCCAATTCATTTGCAATGGCTCCATGGAAAGTGACACTGATGTCCACTAGCAGCTGCAGGTCATCAATACTGATGCTTTGGTCGTCAAACCATTCATCGATGAAGTTGTTAAAATATCAACATCAAAGAGGGGCAGATCATTGAAGATCTCCGCCTCTTGCTTGCTCTTGATCAACATCTCTAGAGCTTCATCACCAAGATCTTCTTCATTGGACAGCTCAATGGTGTCTTCCTCGTTGCGCAGAACAACAACAGGAGTCAGGTCATGCCCAGAAATTTTCTTGGTCTTCTTGGTCCTTTTGGAGACACGAGACAAGTCTTCAGACTGCACACTGGGTTCAGGAGGTGCCATATTCAATGGCTTCACATTCGAAGCGGTTGGTGCAGCAGAGGGCATGTAAATAAAAAGTAGGGGCTGTTTAGATAAGGACACAACTATGTTAGTTTTAGTAAAGGGCTTTTTGTTACGAGAAAGTTATTTGTCCCTAGGCAATCGATAAATAGACCGATAATCACTATTGCAATTTTATTTGAGGGAGAGGCATAAGCTAACATACTTTCTCTACTTGGATCATATGCACTTATGATTGGAACTCTAGCAAGCATCCGCAACTACTAAAGATCATTAAGGTAAAACCCAACCATAGCACTAAAGTATCAAGTCCTCTTTATCCCATACGCAAACAACCTACTTACTCGGGTATGTGCTTCTGTCACTCATGCCACCCACCATAAGCAAATCATGAACATATTGCAAACCCTACAGGGGGATCCCTCACGCTTGAGCGACACGGAGAGCACCATAGTACAACACCAATAATAAAACATGCAACTCAAACCAATCACGATCATCAAATAACCCATAGGACAAAATGGATCTACTCAAACATCATAGGATAGCCATACTGAAGGAAATATTCCCTAGAGGAAATAATAAAGCTATTATTTATTTCCTTATATCATGATAAATGTTCATTATTCATGCTAGAATTGTATTAACCGGAAACATAATACATGTGTGAATACATAGACAAACAGAGTGTCACTAGTATGCCTCTACCTGACTATCTCGTTGATCAAAGATGGTTATGTTTCAAAACCATAGACATGAGTTGTCATTTGATTAATGGGATCACATCATTAGGAGAGTGATGTGATTGACTTGACCAATTCCATTAGCATAGCACTTGATCGTTTAGTTTGTTGCTATTGCTTTCTTCATGACTTATACATGTTCCTATGACTATGAGATTATGCAACTCCCGTTTGCCGGAGGAACACTTTGTGTGCTACCAAACATCACAACGTAACTGGGTGACTATAAAGGTCCTCTACAGGTGTCTCCAAAGGTACATGTTGGGTTGGCGTATTTCGAGATTAGGATTTGTCACTCCGATTGTCGGAGAGGTATCTCTGGGCCCTCTCGGTAATGCACATCACATAAGCCTTGCAAGCATTGCAACTAATAAGTTAGTTGCGAGATGATGTATTACGAAACGAGTAAGAGACTTGCCGGTAACAAGATTTAACTAGGTATTGAGATACCGACGATCGAATCTCGGGCAAGTAACATACCGATGACAAAGGGAACAACATATGTTGTTATGCGGTCTGACCGATAAAGATCTTCGTAGAATATGTGGGAGCCAATATGAGCATCCAGGTTCCGCTATTGGTTATTGACCGGAGACATGTCTCAGTCATGTCTACATTGTTCTCGAACCCGTAGGGTCCGCACGCTTAACATTACAATGACAAATTCATTATGAGTTTATATATTTTGATGTACCAAAGTTTGTTAGGAGTCCTGGATATGATCACGGACATGACGAGGAGTCTCGAAATGGTCGAGACATAAAGATTGATATATTGGACGGCTATATTCGGACACCGTAAGTGTTCCGGGTGATTTTAGAGAAAACTGGAGTGCCGGAGGGTTACCAGAACCCCCCCGGAGAAGTAATGGGCCTTATGGGCCCTAGTGGAGAGAGAGAGGGGCGGCCAGGGTGGGCCACGCGCCCCCTCCCCCTCTGGTCCGAATTGGACTAGGAGAGGGGGGGCGGGGCCCCCCTTTCCTTCTCCCTCTCTCCTTCCTTTCCCCCTCCTAGTAGGAGTAGGAAAGAGGGGAGTCCTACTCCTACTAGGAGGAGGACTCCTCCTCCTTGGCGCGCCCTAGAGCCGACCGGCCTCCCCCCTTGCTCCTTTATATACGGGGGTAGGGGGCACCTCTAGACACACAAGTTGATCTTCAAGATCGTTCTCTTAGCCGTGTGCGGTGCACCCCTCCACCATAGTCCTCGATAATATTGTAGTGGTGCTTAGGCGAAGCCCTGCGACAGTAGAACATCAAGATCGTCACCACACCATCGTGTTGACGGAACTCTTCCCCGACACTTTGCTGGATCGGAGTCCGGGGATCGTCATCGAGCTGAACATGTGCTAGAACTCGGAGGTGCCGTAGTTTCGGTGCTTGATTGGTCGGGCCGTGAAGACGTACGACTACATCAACCGCGTTGTCACAACGCTTCCGCTGTTGGTCTACAAGGGTACGTAGATTACACTCTCCCCTCTCGTTGCTATGCATCACCATGATCTTGCGTGTGCGTAGGAATTTTTTTGAAATTACTACGTTCCCCAACAGTGGCATCCGAGCCTAGGTTTTATGTGTTGATGTTATATGCACGAGTAGAACACAAGTGAGTTGTGGGCGATATAAGTCATACTGCTTACCAGCGTGTCATACTTTGGTTCAGCGGTATTGTTGGATGAAGCGGCCCGGACCGACATTACACGTACGCTTATGCGAGACTGGTTCTACCGACGTGCTTTGCACACAGGTGGCTGGCGGGTGTCAGTTTCTCCAACTTTAGTCGAACCGAGTGTGGCTACGCCCGGTCCTTGCGAAGGTTAAAACAACAGCAACTTGACAAACTATCGTTGTGGTTTTGATGCGTAGGTAAGTTTGGTTCTTGCTTAAGCCCGTAGCAGCCACGTAGAACTTGCAACAAACAAAGTAGAGGATGTCTAACTTGTTTTTGCAGGGCATGTTGTGATGTGATATGGTCAAGACGTGATGAGATATAAGTTGTTGTATGAGATGATCATGTTTTGTTGAAGTTATTGGCAACTGGCAAAAGCCTTATGGTTATCTCTCTATTGCATAAGATGCAAGCGCCAAATAATTGCTTTACTTTATCTCTATGCGATAGCAATAGTTGCAAGAGCAATTTTTGGCGAGACAACCATGTGACGACACATTGATATAGATCAAGATGATGGAGATCATGGTGTCATGCCGGTGACGATGGAAATCATGACGATACTTTGGAGATGGAGATCAAAGGCACAAGATGCTGATGGCCATATCATGTCACATATTTTGATTGCATGTGATGTTTATCTTTTATACATCTTATTTTGCTTAGTTCGACGGTAGCTTTATAAGATGATCTCTCACTAATTATCAAGGTACAAGTGTTCTCCCTGAGTATGCACCGTTGCGAAAGTTCTTCGTGCTGAGACACCACGTGATGATCGGGTGTGATAGGCTCTATGTTCAAATACAACGGGTGCAAAACAGTTGCACACGCGGAATACTCAAGTTATACTTGATGAGCCAAGCATATACATATATGGCCTTAGAACACGGAGACCGAAAGGTCGAGCCTGAATCATATAGTAGATATGATCAACATAGTGATGTTCACCATTGAAACTACTCCATCTCACATGATGATCGGACATGGTTCAGTTGATTTGGATCACGTGATCACTTAGAGGATTAGAGGGATGTCTATCTAAGTGGGAGTTCTTAAGTAATATGATTAATTGAACTTTAATTTATCATGAACTTAGTCCTGGTAGTATTAGCATATCTATGTTGTAGATCAATAGCTCGCGTTTAGCTCCCCTGTTTTATTTTTGATATGTTCCTAGAGAAAACTAAGTTGAAAGATGTTAGTAGCAATGATGCGGATTGGATTTGTGATCTGAGGTTTATCCTCATTGCTGCACAGAAGAATTATGTCTTTGATGCACCGCTAGGTGACAAACCTATTGCAGGAGCAGATGCAGATGCTATTAACATTTGGCTAGCTCAATATCATGACTACTTGATAGTTTAGTGCACCATGCTTAACGGCTTAGAATCGGGACTTCAAAGACGTTTTGAACGTCATGGACCATATGAGATGTTCCAGGAGTTGAAGTTAATATTTCAAGCAAATACCCGAGTTGAGAGATATGAAGTCTCCAACAAGTTCTATAGCTAAAAGATGGAGGGGAATAGATCAAGCAGTGAGCATGTGCTCAGATTGTCTGGGTACTACAATCGCTTGAATCAAGTGGGAGTTAATCTTCCAGATAAAATAGTGATTGACAGAATTCTCTAGTCACCATCACCAAGTTAGTAGAACTTCGTGATGAACTATAATATGCAAGGGATAACGGAAACGATTCCAAGCTCTTCGTGATGCTGAAATCAACGAAGGTAGAAATCAAGAAAAGCATCAAGTGTTTATGGTAAACAAAATCACTAGTTTCAAGTAATGGGACAAAGGGAAGAAAGGGGAACTTCAAGAAGAACGGCAAGCAAGTTGCTGCTAAAGTGAAAAACCCAAGTCTGGACCTAAGCCTGAAACTGAGTGCTTCTACTGCAAAGGGACTGGTCACTGGAAGCGGAACTACCCCAAGTAATTGGCGGATAAGAAGGATGGCAAAGTGAACATAGGTATATTTGATATACATGTTATTGATGTGTACTTTACTAGTGTTCGTAACAACCCCTCGGTATTTGATACTGGTTCAGTTGCTAAGAGTAGTAACTCGAAACGGGAGTTGCAGAATGAACATAGACTAGTTAAGGGTGAAGTGATGATGTGTGTTGGAAGTGGTTCCAAGATTAATATGATCATCATCGCACACTCCCTATACTTTTGGGATTATGTTGAACCTAAATAAGTGTTATTTGGTGTTTGCGTTGAGCATGAATATGATTTAATCATGTTTATTGCAATACGGTTATTCATTTAAGTAAGAGAATAAATTGTTGTTCTGTTTACATGAATAAAACCTTATATGGTTACACACCCAATGAAAATGGTTCGTTGGATCTCGATCGTAGTGATACACATATTCATAAGATTGAAACCAAAAGATGCAAAGTTAATAATGATAGTGCAACTTACTTGTGGCACTGCCGTTTAGGTCATATTGGTGTAAAGCGCATGAAGAAACTCCATGCTGATGGGTTTTTGGAATCACTTGATTATGAATCAGTTGATGCTTGCGAACCATGCCTCATGGGCAAGATGACTAAGACTCCATTCTCCGGAACAATGGAGCGAGCAACAGATTTGTTGGAAATCATACATACTGATGTATGTGGTCTGATGAATATTGAGGCTCACGGCAGGTATCATTATTTTCTGATCTTCACAGATGATTTGAGCAGATATGAGTATATCTACTTGATGAAACATAAGTCTGAAACATTTGAAAAGTTCAAAGAATTACAGAGTGAAGTGGAGAATCATCGTAACAAAAATAAAAGTTTCTACGATATGATCGCAGAAGTAAAATAGAGTTACGAGTTTGGCCTTCAGTTAAAAACAATGTGAAATAGTTTCACTACTCACGCCACCTGGAACACCACAGTGTAATGGTGTGTCCGAACGTCGTAACAGTGCTTTATTAGATATGGTGCGATCTATGATGTCTCTTACCGATTACCACTATCGTTTTGGGGTTATGCATTAGAGACAGCTACATTCACATTAAATAGGGCACCATCTAAATCTGTTGAGACGATGCCGTATGAACTGTGGTTTGGCGACAAACCTAAGCTGTCGTTTCTTAAAGTCTGGGGCTGCGATGCTTATATGAAAAAGTTTCAACTTGATAAGCTCGAACCCAAATCGGAGAAGTAAATCTTCATAGGATACCCAAAAGAAAATGTTGGGTACACCTTCTATCACAGATCCGAAGGCAAGATATTCATTGCTGAGAATGGATCCTTTCTAGAGAAGGAGTTTCTCTCGAAAGAAGTGAGTGGGAGGAAAGTAGAAAACTTGATAAAGTAATTGTACCTTCTCCCTTATTGGAAAGTAGTTCATCACAGAAATCTGTTCTTGTGACTACTACACCAATTAGTGAGGAAGCTAATGATGATGATCATGTAACTTCAGATCAAGTTACTACCGAATCTCATAGGTAAACCAGAGTGAGATCCGCACCAGAGTGGTACGGTAATCCTATTCTGGAGGTCATGTTACTTGACCATGATGAGCCTACGAACTATGAGGAAGCGATGATGAGCCCAGATTCCGCGAAATGGCTTGAGGCCATGAAATCTGAGATGAGATCCATGTATGAGAACAAAGTATGGACTTTGATTGACTTGCCCAATGATCGGTGAGCCATTGAGAGTAAATGGATCTTCAAGAGGAAGACGGACCCTGATAGTAGTGTAACTATCTACAAAGCTAGAATTGTCGCAAAAAGTTTTTCGACAAGTTCAAGGTGTTGACTACGATGAGAGTTTCTGACTTGTATTTATGCTTAAGTCTATCCGAATCATGTTAGCAATTGCCGCATTTTATGAAATCTGGCAAATGGATAAACAAAACTGCATTCCTTAATGGATTTATTAAAGAAGAGTTGTATATGATGCAACCAGAAGGTTTTGTCAATCCTAAAGGTACTAACAAAATATGCAAGCTCCAGCGATCCATCTATGGACTGATGCAAGCATCTCGGAGTTGGAATATACGCTTTGATAAGTTGATCAAAGCATATAGTTTTATACAGACTTGCGGTGAAGCCTGTATTTACAAGAAAGTGAGTGGGAGCACTACAACATTTCTGATAAGTATATGTGAATGACATATTGTTGATCGGAAATAATGTAGAATTATTCTGCAAAGCATAAAGGAGTATTTGAAAGGAGTTTTTCAAAGAAAGACCTCGGTGAAGCTGCTTACATATTGAGCATCAAGATCCATAGAGATAGATCAAGATGCTTGATAAGTTTTTCAATAAGTACATACCTTGACAAGATTTTGAAGTAGTTCAAAATGGAACAGTCAAAGAAGAAGTTCTTGCCTGTGTTACAAGGTGTGAAGTTGAGTAAGACTCAAAACCCGACCACGGCAGAAGATAGAGAGAGAATGAAAGTCATTCCCTATGCTATGTACCAGACCTATTGTATACCATGCCCTGAGTTTGGCAAGGGAGTACAATAGTGATCTAGGAGTAGATCAGTGGACATTGGTCAAAAATTATCCTTAGTGGAATAAGGATATGTTTCTCGATTATGGAGGTGACAAAAGGTTCGTCGTAAAGAGTTACGTCGATGCAAGTTTTGACACTGATCCAGATGACTCTAAGTCTCAATCTGGATACATATTGAAAGTGGGAGCAATTAGCTAGAGTAGCTCCATGCAGAGCATTGTTGACATAGAAATTTGCAAAATACTTACGGATCTGAATGTGGCAGACCCGTTGACTAAACTTCTCTCACAAGCAAAACATGATCACACCTCAGTAATCTTTGGGTGTTAATCACATAGCGATGTGAACTAGATTATTGACTCTAGTAAACCCTTTGGGTGTTGGTCACATGTCGATGTGAACTATGGGTGTTAATCACATGGTGATGTGAACTATTGATGTTAAATCACATGGCGATGTGACCTAGATTATTGACTCTAGTGCAAGTGGGAGACTGAAGGAAATATGCCCTAGAGGCAATAATAAAGCTATTATTTATTTCCTTATATCATGATAAATGTTTATTATTCATGCTAGAATTGTATTAACCGGAAACATAATACATGTGTGAATACATAGACAAACAGAGTGTCACTAGTATGCCTCTACCTGACTAGCTCGTTGATCAAAGATGGTTATGTTTCCTAACCATAGACATGAGTTGTCATTTGATTAACGGGATCACATCATTAGGAGAATGATGTGATTGACTTGACCCATTCCGTTAGCATAGCACTTGATCGTTTAGTTTGTTGCTATTGCTTTCTTCATGACTTATACATGTTCCTATGACTATGAGATTATGCAACTCCCATTTGCTGGAGGAACACTTTGTGTGCTACCAAACGTCACAACGTAACTGGGTGATTATAAATGTGCTCTACTGGTGTCTCCAAAGGTACATGTTGGGTTGGCGTATTTCGAGATTAGGATTTGTCACTCTGATTGTCGGAGAGGTATCTCTGGGCCCTCTCGGTAATGCACATCACATAAGCCTTGCCAGCATTGCAACTAATAAGTTAGCTGCGAGATGATGTATTATGAAACGAGTAAAGAGACTTGCCGGTAACGAGATTGAACTAGGTATTGAGATACCGACGATCGAATCTCGGGCAAGTAACATATCGATGACAAAGGGAACAACATATGTTGTTATGCGGTCTGACCGATAAAGATCTTCGTAGAATATGTGGGAGCCAATATGAGCATCCAGGTTCCGTTATTGGTTATTGACCGGAGACATGTCTCGGTCAATGTCTACATTGTTCTCGAACCCGTAGGGTCCGCACGCTTAACGTTACGATGACAGTTTCATTATGAGTTTATATAGTTTGATGTACCAAAGTTTGTTAGGAGTCCCGGATATGATCACGGACATGACGAGGAGTCTTGAAATGGTCGAGACATAAAGATTGATATATCGGACGACTATATTCGGACACCGGAAGTGTTCCGGGTGATTTCGGAGAAAACCGGAGTGCCGGAGGGTTACCGGAACCCCCCCGGGAGAAGTAATGGGCCTTATGGGCCCTAGTGGAGAGAGAGAGAGGGGCGGCCAGGGTGGGCCACGCGCCCCCTCCCCCTCTAGTCCGAATTGGACTAGGAGAGGGGGGGGGGCGGCGCCCCCCTTTCCTTCTCCCTCTCCCCTTCCTTTCCCCCTCCTAGTAGGAGTAGGAAAGAGGGGAGTCCTACTCCTACTAGGAGGAGAACTCCTTCTCCTTGGCGCGCCCTAGAGCCGGCCGGCCTCCCCCCTTGCTCCTTTATATACGGGGGCAGGGGGCACCTCTAGACACACAAGTTGATCTTCAAGATCGTTCTCTTAGCCGTGTGCGGTGCCCCCCTCCACCATAGTCCTCGATAATATTGTAGTGGTGCTTAGGCGAAGCCCTGCGACAGTAGAACATCAAGATCGTCACCATGCCGTCGTGTTGACGGAACTCTTCCCCGACACTTTGCTGGATCGGAGTCCGAGGATCGTCATCGAGCTGAACGTGTGCTAGAACTCGGAGGTGCCATAGTTTCGGTGCTTGATCGGTCGGGCCATGAAGATGTACAACTACATCAACCGTGTTGTCATAACGCTTCCGCTGTCGGTCTACGAGGGTACGTAGATTACACTCTCCCCTCTCGTTGCTATGCATCACCATGATCTTGCGTGTGCGTAGGAAATTTTTTGAAATTACCACGTTCCCCAACACATACATCATTGGGAAATAATATATAGCATTGAGCACCATGTTTAAGTAGAGATTTCAGCGGGGAAGAGAGGGGTTACACCGCCGCATAGAGGGGGGGGGGGAGAGTTGGTCATGATGGCGGTGAAGTTGTTGGTGAAGATTGCGGTGATGATGATGGCCCCGACGGTGTTCCGCCGCCACCAGAAGAGAGGGGGAGAGGGCCCCTTTCTTCTTCTTCTTCTTCTTCTTCCTTGACTTCCTCCCTAGATGGGAGAAGGATTTCCCCTCTGGTCCTTGGTCTCCATGGCATGGGAGGGGCGAGAGCCCCTCCGAGATTGGATCTGTCTCTCTGTCTCTCTCTGTTTCTACGTTCTGGTATGCTGCCCTTTCACCGTTTCGTATATATATGGAGATCCGTAACTCCGATTGGATCGAAACCTTCGCCGAGATTTCTCTCTCTGAAAAGTAGCTTTGTTGTGGCCGAAGAAGGGCATTAACCGCCTTATGAAGGGCCCATGAGGGTCAGGGGAGGGCCCAGGGGGGTGGTGCGCGCCCCCCTGCCTTGTGCCTCCCTCGGGCACCGTCTCGCGTGGATTTTTCTTCCCATATTCTCCTAATATTCCAAAAATAATCTCCGTCCGTTTTTATCCCGTTTGGACTCCGTTTGATATGGATTTTCTGCAAAACAAAAACATGCAACAAACAGGAACTGGCACTGGGCACTGGATCAATATGTTAGTCCCAAAAATAATATAAAAAGTTGCCAAAAGTATATGAAAGTTGTATAATATTGGCATGGAACAATAAAAAATTATAGGTACGACAGAGACGTATCAGCATCCCCAAGCTTAATTCCTGCTCGTCCTCAAGTAGGTAAATGAAAAAAAAAATTGATGTGGAATGCTACCTAGCATAATCTTGATCACATATCTAATCATGGCATGAATATTAAGATACGAGTGATTCAAAGCAATAGTCTATCATTTGACATAAAACAATAATACTGCAAGCCTACTAATAAAGCAATCATGTCTTTTCAAAATAACATGGCCAAAGAAAGTTATCCCTACAAAATCATATAGCCTGGCTATGCTCCATCTTCACCACACAAAATATTCACATCATGCACAACCCCGATGACAAGCCAAGCAATTGTTTCATACTTTTGAGGTTCTCAAACCTTTTCAACTTTCACGTAATACATGAGCGTGAGCCATGGACATAGCACTATAGGTGGAATAGAATGGTGGTTGTGGATAAGACAAAAAGGAGAAGATAGTCTCACATCAACTAGGCGTATCAACGGGCTATGGAGATGTCCATCAATAGATATCAATGTGACTGAGTAGGGATTGCCATGCAATGGATGCACTAGAGCTATAAGTGTATGAAAGCTCAAACTGAAACTAAGTGGGTGTGCATCCAACTTGCTTGCTCATGAAGACCTCGGGCGTTTGAGGAAGCCCATCATCGGAATATACAAGCCAAGTTCTATAATGAAAATTCCCACTAGTATATGAAAGTGATAACTCAAGAGACTCTCTATATGAAGAACATGGTGCTACTTTGAAGCACAAGTGTGGTAAAAGGATAGTAACAGTGCCCCTTCTCCCTTTTTTCTCATTTTTTGGGCCTTCTCCTTTTTTTGGCTTTTCTCTTTTTTTATTTGTCCGGAGTCTCATCCCGACTTGTGGGGGAATCATAGTCTCCATCATCCTTTCCTCACTGGGGCAATGCTCTAATAATGATGATCATCACACTTTTATTTACTTACAACTCAATATTACAACTCGATACTATAACAAAATATGACTCTATATGAATGCCTCCGGCGGTGTACCGGGATGTGCAATGCTCTAGCGTCGCAATGACATCAAAAAATGGACAAGCCATGAAAACATCATGCTAGCTATCTTACGATCATGCAAAGCAATATGACAATGAATGCTCAAGTCATGTATATGATGATGATGATGGAAGTTGCATGTCAATATATCTCGGAATGGCTATGGAAATGCCATGATAGGTAGGTATGGTGGCTGTTTTGAGGAAGGTATATGGTGGGTTTAAGGTACCGGCGAAAGTTGCACGATACTAGAGCGGCTAGCAATGGTGGAAGGGTGAGTGTGCATATAACACATGGACTCAACATTAGTCATAAAGAACTCACATACTTATTGCAAAAGTCTATTAGCTATCGAAACAAAGTACTACGTGCATGCTCCTAGGGGGATAGATTGGTAGGAAAAGACCATCGCTCGTTCCCGACCGCCACTCATAAGGAAGACAATCAATAAATAAATCATGCTCCGACTTCATCACATAACGGTTCACCATACGTGCATGCTACGGGAATCACGAACCTCAACACAAGTATTTCTACTATTTCACAACTACCCACTAGCATGACTCTAATATCACCATCTTTATATCGCAAAACTATTGCAAGGAATCAAACATATCATATTCAATGATCTACAAGTTTTATGTAGGATTTTATGACTAACCATGTGAATGACCAGTTCCTGTCATCTCTCTAAATAGATATAAGTGAAGCAAGAGAGTTTAATTCTTTCTACAAAAGATATGCTCACGCTCTAACAAATGTAAGTGAAGCAAAAGAGCATTCTACAAATGGCGGTTTTCTATGTAAAGAGAAACAGGCAATCCAAACTTCAAATGATATAAGTGAAGCACATGAAGCATTCTATAAAGTCATACTCAAAAGATATAAGTGAAGTGCATAGAGCATTCTATAAATCAACCAAGGACTGTCTCATACCAGCATGGTGCATAAAAGAAAAGTGAAAACTAAATGCAAAAGACGCTCCAAGATTGCACATATCGCATGAACGCAACGAATCCAAAAACATACCGATACTTGTTGAAGAAAGAGGGGATGCCTTCCGGGGAATCCCCAAGCTTAGAAGCTTGAGTCTCCTTGAATATTTACTTGTAATGCCTCGGGCATCCCCAAGCTTGAGCTCTTTCCTCTCTTCCTTCTTTTCACATCGAGACCTCCTCGATCTTCAAACACTTCATCCACACAAAACTCAACAGAAAGGTCGGTAAGATCCGTTAGTATAATAAAGCAAATCACTACTCTAAGTACTGTTGCAAACCAATTCATATTTTTTTTGCATTGTAGCTACTGTAATATGATTTTTCCATGGCTTAATCCACTGATATAAATCGATAGTTTCATCAAAACAAGCAAACTCTGCATCAAAAATAGAATCTGTCTAAAACAGAACAATCTATAATAATCTGAACATTCACCATACCTCTGGTACTCCAAAAATTCTACCAAAATTAGGAAAAATAAATAATTTGTATAGAAAGATAGTGCAAAAAGAATCAAAACTATTTGATGTTCCAGTCAAAAATGTAAAATCGTGCACTACAGCCAAAGTTTCTGTCCTGCATCGTACAAACCAACAAGCATCTAAAACGTCCTAAAGGCAAACCTTGGCACATTATTTTTATAATACAATGGAATTGTACAAGGGGATAATTATTTTTGTTGAAAAGTTTTTGTAATTAAGATGCACAAAGTTTCCATGGGCGTGATCAAAGTTCAAGGATGTCCCCCACTTTCACAATGCTCGTCTATCTCACTTTCACTTTTATTTTTGAAAAGTTTTGGGTTCCCCTCTTTATTTTCTCGTTTTTAAACTATATAAAAGCACTCAACAGAAATAAATGACTCTCTAAAACTTCCGGGTTGTCTCCCTGGCAGCACTTTCTTTAAATTCATTAAGCTAGGCATATAGTGCTCAAGTAATGAATCCACCCAGATCCCAAGGTATATCAAAGCCAATTTTAATTAACAATGATTTGGCATTTAGTAGTGAGCACAAGGTAACATATATCAAGTAACAACGAAGTCTAACTCTCTTCCTATGCATCGGCATGTCATAAAAGATCAGTTCATGCACACATAGTAAAGGCCAATGCATAATATAAACAATTTCTTGAAATTTTATCATATTGGAAACATAGAGAGGTGGAGGTATAGTTCCTCTCTCATAATAATTGCAAGTAGGAGCAGCAAGCACATGCATATTATATTCATCAAAATCATCATCTGTAATAGTAAAACACAACCCATCAATATAATCCTTAATAAGTGCAAACTTCTCCGATATAGTGTAGTCGGGAGAATTCAAAAAGATAATAGGACTATCATTCGTGGGTGCAATAGCAACAATTTCATGTTTAACATAAGGAACTATAGCAAGTTCATCTCCATGAGCATAATTTATATTGGCATCTTGGCCACAAGCATAGCAAGCATCATCAAAAAGGGATATTTCAAGAGAATCAACGGGATCATAACAATCATCATAGCAATCATCCTTCGGTAAGCACGAAGGGAAATTAAACAATGTATGAGTTGAAGAGTTACTCTCATTAGAAGGTGGGCACGGGTAGCTAATCCACTCTTCCTCCTTTCGTTCTTTGCTCTCCTCATCATCTTTTTCATCCAATGAGCTCCCAGTTTCATCAATTTCTTCTTCCATAGACTCCTGCAAAATATTAGTCTCTTCTTGGACAGCGGAGACTTTCTCAATAAAATCATCAATATCGGAGTTGAATTCATAATTCTCATAGCAATATTTAAGGATAGCTAAATTTTCAGGTCTATAAACTGAATCATCAAAATTTTCACACTCTTTAAACAAAGATTCAATTTCATAAGCACCCATAAAAGCAACAAATTCTTCTATTTGTTCCACATCATAGTAATCATATATACCATTAGCATAAGAAGCCAAGGTTTTATCATCATTAAATTTGCATGAAAAGGGAAGGTGTGGAGCCTTCATCCTAGAGCAACAATTATAATCATATCTCAGGCATAGTTGCCTAGCATACCAATACAACATATAAATTTGATCCCATAATAGTTTCCCTTTTTGAGTCAAGCGATAATCCCTAAAGTATTCACGATTATCCAACGTGTCTCCCATAACATAATTGAATGGGGTTTTCTCAGGATTATCAAAGTAGTACATAATATCTTTCACATAACCAGCATCGAGGGTTTTAGGAGGTTCCCCATCTCCATGAGTAGCAGGTACACCTAATTTTTTGGTATTTCTTGTTCCATATCCATAACTAAAGATAGAGAACAACTTAGAACAGCAAATAAAAATTACTTAGTGATAAAGCAAACAAGCACACACGAGAATATTCACCCCACGCTATGGCTCCCCGGCAATGGCGCAAGAAAAAGGTCTTGATAACCCACAAGTATAGGGGATCACAATAGTTTTCGGTAAGTAAGAGTGTCAAACCCAACGAGGAGCTAAAGGTAGGACAAATATTCCCTCAAGTTCTATCGACCACCGACACAACTCTACGCACGCTTGACGTTGGCTTTACCTAGAACAAGTATGAAACTAGAAGTATTTTGTAGGTGTTGTTGGATAGGGTTGCAAGGTAATAAAGAGCATGTAAATAAAAAGTAGGGGCTGTTTATATAAGGACACAACTAAGTTAGTTTTAGTAAAGAGCTTTTAGTTACGAGAAAGTTATTTGTCCATAGGCAATCGATAACTAGACCGGTAATCACTATTGCAATTTTATTTGAGGGAGAGGGATAAGTTAACATACTTTCTCTACTTGGATTATATGCACTTATGATTGGAACTCTAGCAAGCATCCGCAACTACTAAAGATCATTAAGGTAAAACCCAACCATAGCATTAAAGTATCAAGTCCTCTTTATCTCATACGCAAACAACCTACTTACTCGGGTATGTGCTTCTGTCACTCATGCCACCCACCATAAGCAAATCATGAACATATTGCAAACCCTACAATGGGAATCCCTCACGCTTGCGCGACACGGAGAACACCATATGACAACACCAATAATAAAACATGCAACTCAAACCAATCACGATCATCAAATAACCCATAGGACAAAACGGATCTACTCAAACATCATAGGATAGCCATACATCATTGGGAAATAATATATAGCCTTGAGCACCATGTTTAAGTAGAGATTATAGAGGGTAAGAGAGGGGTTACACCTCTGCATAGAGGGGGGGAGAGTTGGTGATGATGGCAGTGAAGTTGTTGGTGAATATTGTGGTGATGATGATGGCCCCGGCGGTGTTCCGGCGCCACCGGAAGAGAGGGGGAGAGGGCCCCCTTCTTCTTCTTCCTTGACCTCCTCCCTAGATGGGAGGAGGGTTTCCCCTTTGGTACTTGGTCTCCATGGCATGGGAGGGGCGAGAGCCCCTCCGAGATTGGATCTGTCTCTCTGTCTCTCTCTGTTTCTACGTTCTGGTATGTTTCCCTTTCACCGTTTCGTATATATATGGAGATCCGTAACTCCGATTGGATCAAAACCTTCGCCGAGATTTTTTTCTTCTGAAAATTAGCTTTCTTGCGGCCGAAGAAGGGCATTAACCGCCTTACGGGGGCCCAAGAGGGTCAGGGGCGCGTCCAGTGGGGTGGGGGGCGCCCCCTGCCTCGTGCCTCCCTCGGGTACCGTCTCGCGTGGATTTTTCTTCCCATATTCTCTGAATATTCCAAAAATAATCTCCGGCCATTTTTATTCCGTTTGGACTCCATTTGATATGGATATTCTGCGAAACAAAAACATGCAAAAAATAGGAACTGGCACTGGGCACTGGATCAATATGTTAGTCCCAAAAATAATAATAAAATTTTCCAAAAGTATATGAAAGTTTTAGAATATTGGTATGGAACAATAAAAATTATAGATACGACGGAGACGTATCAAGGCCCATGCCAAGGATGAATCCTTGTTATTTTTAATATAAACGTGTTGCCCGGCAATAGGCCTTGCCGTCTCCCCACTTCGGTCGACCATTTTCGCGCTCTTGGCGGAGGCAGGGGCGAAGTAGAGTTAGGCCCCTCGTTCATCTCCTTGCCACCACGTCTTGTACCAAATTCCGACCCAGGAGGTAACTCTTGGATACAAGAAAGGGGGAGCACGGTGGTTTTGAGGGCATAAACGAGGTTTCACATGTCCCAGTTCTTTACGGAAACACATAACAAGGGGATGGAAGACTTATCTGGATCCACAGCCCCCGGCAACCTTGGTCCGCCGTGGTTGGATCCTTGTATCTTCAGTCCCCGGTAGTCTTGGCTTGCCGGGGCCGGAGCGTCGGTTCGTTCTCTTTTTCTCAAGCGGCTCAGCAGAAGTATCCGCGTGCCCTGCGAACCAAAGAGAACAGAAAGACGGAAACTAGACCTCTAGGCTAGGGGTTAGTCGCCGCTAAGCACTATCAACCCTAACCGAGGGAAAGACTTGACCTAGCATGCATGCTATAACTTAGGGCGCCAGCGCTTCATTTATCTATGCTCAGGGTCTGCGCCTGGCTCGGTACAGAGGGTTACATGCCTTGTCGGCAAAGCTGGTACAAAAAGTGGCTTGTCGGGGAGCCCGGCAAGTCGCGCCTTATGGGTAAAACTTGCAAAGATGCTCGATGTTCCAGGAGTTGCTCACTGGGATGGCATCTTCGGTCTCCAGGCAGACTGCGCCGGGCCTGGTGACTCGTATTACCCGATAAGGGCCTTCCCACTTCAGCGTCAACTTGTTGGAATTCTTGGCCGACTGAACGTGCCGAAGAACAAGGTCGCCTTCCTCAAAGCTTCGGGCATGAACCTTGCGGCTATGGTAGCGGCGCAAGGCTTGCTGGTAGCGTGCTGCTCTCACAGCCGCCCGAAGACGATCTTCCTCAAGGAGCATCGCGTCGTCTTGCCTCAACCGGTCTTGCTCAAGCTCGTCATAAGCGAGCACTCGAGATGACCCATATATGAGTTTCATGGGGAGAACTGCTTCTGCCCCATATACTAGGGCAAAAGGTGTCTGGTTGGTGGCTCGATTTGGCGTCATCCTGATCGACCAAAGAACCGCCGGCAACTCACCGATCCAGCGCCTTACGCTCTTGTGCAGCCTGTCATAGGTCTTCGTTCTCAAGCCTTGCAATACTTTAGCATTTGCCCTCTCCGCCTGTCCGTTGCTACGGGGGTGTGCCATGGAAGCAAAACAGACCTTCCTGCCGAGGTCTTGGATCTACTGCATGAAGGTGTGGCTTGTGAACTGTGTGCCGTTGTCGGTGATGATGCTGTTTGGCACACCAAAACGGTAGACTAGCCCCTTGAAGAACTTGACGGCTGACTGTGCTGTCACCCTCCTCACTGCTTCCACCTCCGGCCACTTTGTGAACTTGTCGATCGCAACGTACAAGTATTCAAAGCCCCCGAAAGCACAGGGGAAAGGGCCCAGTATGTCGAGCCCCCAGACCGAGAATGGCTAGGAGAGAGGGGTTGTTTCAAGGGCTTGAGCGGGTTGATTAAGCTTCTTTGAATGGAACTGACAAGCTTCAACTTGGTTACTAGTGTCGTTGCATCCTGGAGGGCAGTGGGCCAGAAGAAACCGTGCCGGAATGCCTTGCCGGCAAGGGCCCTTGACCCTATGTGGGAGCCACATATGCCTCCGTGTATCTCTGCCAACAGCTCCAGTCCTTCTTCCCAGGGGATGCACTTCAATTTCACATTGTTCGGTCTTTTCCTTTATAGGACGTCATCGATGAACCGGTACAAAGCAGATTGACGGGCTACTTTTTCCGCTTCTTCCTGCTCCTCAGGAAGTTCCCCTGTCTGGAGGAAACGGATAGTGTGCTGTGCCCACGCCGGAGCCTGGGGCTCGATGGCAAGGACCAAAGGCATCTCTTCCGCCATGGGAGCACCGTCTCTACGGCTAGGGCTTGACGGCCTGCCGGAGTCGGTCGCTCCTCGACAGGCTTGGGGCCCATGGCAACACCCTCGCCGACGGTCCCTGGGGGTTCGGCGGGAAAGTACTTGTCAGGGCCTGATTTCCTCCGCTTGTTCGACGCCGTTGACAGTTCGACGGATGGTTGAGTTAGCCGGAGCAAAAAGGTACCTGGTTCCACAGGTAACTTGAATGCAGCGCGCTTTGACAGGTAATCGGCGATGTCATTCTCGGCTCGGGGAACATGTTCCGCTTGTATACCATCAAAGCGCTCCTCCAGCTTCCTCACCTCATCTACGTAGTCCTCCATCAACGGGCTTTGATAATATTTGTTGACTTCTCTGATGACAAGCTGCGAATCGCCCCTAACGATGAGCTTTTTAACTCCGAGGTCTGCCGCGATCCTGACACATTGTATGATAAGACAGGTGCAATGTATAGTGGGGAATAAAAGAGGGCATGAAATAATTCACATTTATGTTGTCTAACCAAACAGGATAGCATGACACAATTTCACATATATGATGGCTAACTAAACAGGATAGCATGACATAATTTCACATTATGATGGCTAACTAAAAAAGATGGAAAGACATAGTTCAAAAATATGATGACTATGTAAACAGGATGACATGATATAACTATATAATGTGTTTATTAAATAGGTTGGCATGCCATAATTCACAGACATGCCGCCTATGGAAACATGATAGCATGATATAATTCACGGATAGAATGACATAATTCAAAATATGGTGACTGCAAACACTAAACATTATGAGATGATATATATAACTATATGGTGTCTTTATTAAATGGGTTGCCATGCCATAATTCAGATACATGTTGTGTATGTAAACATGATGGCATGATATAATTCAAATATACGATTTATATAGTAAGCAAGTAAGCAGATGGCAATCCATATATGATGTAAAAACTAAGCAATGCAAGACAACATGCATGACATGGGTAATATAACCCTGCCAAGTTTGAGCATAGACCTCAGGGGGAAATAGGACTGGTCATCAGTCTCTTAATCCTCCTCTGAGGAGCTCTCTGTAACCAGCAAGATGTCTGCTTCAGCAGGTAGCATTGTCTGCTCTGAATACCTTGTTTTCACTCCTGATACTTCCATCACCGCTTCAAATGGCTGATGCACAGGAAGAGTAGTTGAATATACAAATGTTGTCGACAAGTGGAGCACGTAATACAAAAAAATGATAGCATGATATAATTCACATACATGATGATTGGCTAAACAACATGGCATTGGATAATTCACATATATAATGCCTTTGCAACAAGATAGCATTGCATAATTCACATATATAATGTCTTGCAACAAGATGGCAATGCATAATTCACATATATGATAATTAGACACTAAACATGTGGCATTCACACAAATCATGTCTAAACTAATCAAATGACAGAGCAATGCATACGCACAATATGAGCAACATAACCCTGCCAAGTTAGAGCATACACCTTGGGGCGGGGGGGGAATAGGACTGGTCATCTGTCTCTGAATCCTCCTCTGAGGAGCTATCCGTAACCAACGAGATTTTCCCTTCGTCAAATAGCATAGTCTGCTCTGAAGACCTTGTTTTCACTCCAGAATTTTCCATCATCGTGTCAAATGGCTGATGCACACAAAGAGTAGTTGAATGCACTAACATTGTTGAAAATTTTAATACGTAACAAAAAAAAGGATGCCTAATATAATTACATATAAGATGACTGGATAAGCAGGATGGCATTGCACAATTCACATATATGATGCCCGGATAAATAAGATGGCGTTGCATAATTCACATAAACGACAAATAAACTAAACATATGACATTCACACAAAGCATGTCTAAACTAAGCAGATGACATATTTGATGTATACATTAAGCAATGCAAGGCACCATATGCATGATATAACCAACATCAACATGCCAAGTTAGAGCAAAGACCCGAGGGGGTAAATAGGAGTGGTCTTCTCCTTCTGTGGATAGACGCAAAACAATGATAGTAGGCAGATAATGGCTTCTTTACTGTTTGTTTCCCACCCAACATGAAACTCATAGTAGACACCAGAGATTAACCAAATAGTAGATAGATACTATTGATTGCGGCCCCGATATGTACCCCACAACCATTTAAAAACTCAAGTTTGACCATTAGTTTGGAGATGACTCAGAGTCTAATCGGCGAACAGGATGATAAAGTGGCATGTAATATTAAGCGGTGCATAACGTAAGCAGACACGAAAGAGTGCGACCTCTCTTGCGGACCCGTGTAGTCCTCGAGGTCATCTGCTCGGTTGATGATGGTAATGCAGTTGTCATGGCTTCCAGCGGAGGGGAAGGAGATCTGAGGTGGCGAAAATAGTCTGGAGGCTGGATCCCTGCTGTGTTGGACCCTTCTGTCGTTGGAGCAGCTGAGCTGGGGTGGACGATGACGCAGCAGGAGTGGGACAAACCACACAAGGTTTTCTATGACAACTATCTGTAAGAGAAGTAATTCTGTAAGGGCTCATTTGAATTGGAGGATTCTAACAACGTAGGGATAGGAAATACATAGTAATAGGATAGGAATGCACGTGTAAAACAGAGAATTTAAAAACGCAGGATTTCTGCCAATATGGGTGTTTAGTTCACAAGAATTGGAAGATCACAGGATGCAAAGAAGCATGGTGAGATTAAGTCAAACCACAAGAAAATGTACGGTTATAATGCTATTATGCTACTATCTCTTAGTCTTGTGCTACATGAATAGGAATTTGAAAACGAGGAAAAGTGGATATTAAAATTCCTACATTTTTTCTTTCAAGGAGACACTAAAGGAACAAATCCTATAGTTTTCCTTTGCTCCATTCCTTTGAACCAAATGCATGAATAGTAGTACCATAGGAAACTTTCCAATTCCTATGTTTTTCCTTCGCTTTTCCTTTCAAGCACTGGCGATTCTAGCAGGCAGGCTTGAGCAAGGAAAAGCCTACACTCAAAAAATGTTTTTGTGCTACTTCTACTACTTTGGACCCAGGCCACTGCCCTACTAGCTCAACTCCCAGGCCCATAAACAAATGCACAGCTCAAACACGTAGAGATAAATAATGATGGCATTCAAGAGAGTCCATCACGGATAGCTAAGTTGCCTGGTACCTCACTACTTGTCATATAGTAGGAGAAACTAATCGTATTTCACGTTACTGCGTGTGCTCAGTGGACAATATATATAACATGTACAGTAAAAAAGAGATGCAAAAAGTGTACAACCTCTTTGGCGAAGCCATGTCGATCTCAGCGTGATTGGGTTGGTCGGTGAGGATGACCCGGCTGACTTCGCTGTCGGAGGAGGGGAAGAAGATCTTAGGCATCTTGAGACGGAGCCCGGGGTACCGCTCCGCTGTGATGGAGGGTTTCATTGTTGGAGCAGCTCCGGTGAGTTGTATGACGCCAAGGCTGAAGCAGGACAGGAGAGACAACATTAACCTGAGTGGAACTATAATAGCATCTCCAATAGATGACGTAAAATACATAACCACAAAGTGCTAGATGTAAAATACATTAGCCGCTCATCTCTGAACTTAACTGTCGAAACTGAATTTTGTTGTCGAAACTAAATGCACTAGTAGCAGAAAAGCAATAGCAGCAGCATCAGTGCGTGCGAGAGCCGGGGCAGTGCTACCTCTTGAGCACTGCGTTGGTTTTCCCTTGAAGAGGAAATGGTGATGCAGTAAAGCAGCGTAAGTATTTCCCTCAGTTTTTGAGAACCAAGGTATCAATCCAGTAGGAGACCACACGTAAGTCACCTCGTAACTACACAAACAAATAAGAACCTCGCAACCAACGCGATAAAGGGGTTGTCAATCCCTTCACGGCCACTTGCAAGAGTGAGATCTGATAGAGATAATAATAATAATAAGATAAATATTTTTGGTATTTTTATGATATAGATTGAAAGTAAAGATTGCAAAATAAAATAGATTGGAAACTTGTATGATGGAAAATAGACACGGGGGGCATAGGTTTCACTAGTGGCTTCTCTCAAGAAAGCATAAGTATTACGGTGAGTGAACAAATTACTGTCGAGCAATTGATAGAAATGCAAATAATTATGAGAATATCGAGGCATGATCATGTTTATATGCATCACGTCCACGACAAGTAGACCGAAACGATTCTGCATCTACTACTATTACTCCACACATCGACCGCTATCCAGCATGCATCTAGAGTATTAAGTTCATAAGAACATAGTAACGCCTTAAGCAAGATGGAATGATGTAGAGGAATAAACTCATGCAATATGATATAAACTCCATCTTTTTATCCTCGATGGCAACAATACAATACGTGTCATTTCCCCTACTGTCACTGGGATCGAGCACCGCAAGATTGAACCCAAAGCTAAGCACTTCTCCCATTGCAAGAAAGATCAATCTAGTAGGCCAAACCAAACTGATAATTCGAAGAGACTTGCAAAGATAAACCAATCATACATAAAAGAATTCAGAGAAGAATCAAATATTGTTCATAGATAATCTGGATCATAAACCCACAATTCATCGGATCTCCACAAACACACCGCAAAATAAGATTATATCGAATAGATCTCCAAGAGAATCGAGGAGAACTTTGTATTGAGATCCAAAGAGAGAGACGAAGCCATCTAGAAACTAGCTATGGACCCGAAGGTCTGAAGTAAACTACTCAAACATCACCGGAGAGGCCATGGAGTTGATGTAGAGGCCCTCCGTGATCAATGCCCCCTCCAGCGAAGCTCTGAAAAAAGGCCCCAAGATGGGATCTCTTGGGTACGGAAGGTTGCGGCGGTGGAATTAGGTTTTTGTGGTGCTCTTGGATGTTTGGGGGGTACGTGGACTTATATAGGAGGAAGAAGTAGGTCGGTGGATCAACGAGGGGCCCACGAGGGTGGAGGGCACGCCCAGGGGGGTAGGCGCGCCCCCTGCCTGGTGGCCTCCTCGATTGTTTCTTGACGCCCACTCCAAATCTCCTGGATCACGTTTGTTGAGAAAATCACGTTTCCAAAGGTCTCATTCCATTTGGACTTCGTTTGATACTCCTTTTCTGCGAAATACTGAAATAGGCAAAAAAAAACAACAATTTGGGCTAGGCCTCCGGTTAATAGGTTAGTCCCAAAAATGATATAAAATTGTAAAATAAATCCCATTAACATCCAAAACATATAATATAATAGCATGGAGCAATAAAAAATTATAGATACGTTGGAGACGTATCAAGCATCCCCAAGCTTAATTCCTGCTCATCCTCGAGTAGGTAAATGATAAAAAGGAATTTTTGATGTGGAATGCTTTCTAACATATTTTTCAATGTATTTTTTCTTTATTGTGGCATGAATGTTCAGATCTGAAATATTCAAGATAAAAGTTTAGTATTGACATAAAAATAATAATACTTCAAGTATACTAACCAAGCAATCATGTCTTCTCAAAATAACATGGCCAAAGAAAGTTATCCCTACAAAATCATATAGTCTGGCTATGCTCTATCTTCACCACACAAAATATTTAAATCATGCACAACCCCGATGACAAGCCAAGCATTTGTTTCATACTTTTTATGTTCTCAAACTTTTCAATCTTCACGCAATATATGAGCGTGATCCATGGATATAGCACTATATGTGGAATAGAATGGTGGTTGTGGAGAAGACAAAAAGGAGAAGATGGTCTCAAATCAACTAGGCATATCAATGGGCTATGGATATGCCCATCAATAGATATCAATGCGAGTGAGTAGGGATTGCCATGCAACGGATGCACTAGAGCTATAAGTGTATGAAAGCCCATCATTGGAATATACAAGCCAAGCTCTATAATGTAAAATTCCCACTAGTATATGAAAGTGATAACATAGGAGACTCTCTATCATGAAGATCATGGTGCTACTTTCAAGCACAAGTGTGGAAAAAGGATAGTAACATTGTCCCTTCTCTCTTTTTCTCTTATTTTTTTCTTTGGCCTTTTTTTTCTTTTTTGGCCTCTTTCTCCCTTTTTTTCGTCCAGAGTCTCATCCCGAGTTATGGGGGAATCATAGTCTCCATCATCCTTTCCTCACTGGGACAATGCTCTAATAATGATGATCATCACACTTTAATTTACTTACAACTCAAGAATTACAACTCAATACTTAGAACAAAATATGACTCTATGTGAATGCCTCCGGTGGTGTACCGGGATGTGCAATGATGCATGAGCGACATGTATGAAGAATTATGAACGGTGGCTTTGCCACAAATACGATGTCAACTACATGATCATGCAAGCAATATGACAATGATGAAGCGTGTCATAATAACGGAATGGTGGAAAGTTGCATGGCAATATATCTCGGAATGGCTATGGAAATGCCATAATACGTAGGTATGATGGCTGTTTTGAGGAAGGTATGTGGTGGGTTTATGGTACCGGCGAAAGTTGCATGGTACTAGAGAGGCTAGCAATGGCGGAAGGGTGAGAGTGCGTAAAATCCATGGACTCAACATTAGTCATAAAGAACTCACATACTTACTGCAAAAATCTATTAGTTATCGAAACAAAGTATTATGCGCATGCTCCTAGGGGGATAGATTGGTAGGAAAATACCATCGCTCGTCCCCGACCGCCACTCATAAGGAAGACAATCAATAAATAAATCATGCTCCGACTTCATCACATAACGGTTCACCATACGTGCATGCTACGGGAATCACAAACTTCAACACAAGTATTTCTCAACTTCACAACTACTCAACTAGCATGACTCTAATATCACCATCTCCATATCTCAAAACAATTATCAAGTATCAAACTTCTCATAGTATTCAATGCACTTATATGAAAGTTTTTATATTAGTCCTAAAAGCAAATTTCCATGTTGTTCTAAAGGACTCTCAAAATAATATAGGTGAAGCATGAGTGATCAATTATTTCTATAAAATAAAACCGCCGCCGTGCTCTAAAAGATATAGGTGAAGCACTAGAGCAAAAACTATACACCTCAAAAAGATATAATTGAAGCACATTGAGTATTCTAATAAATTTCAAATCATGCGAGTCTCTCTCAAAAGGTGTGTACAGCAAGGATGATTGTGGTTAAAAATCAAAGACTCAAATCATACAAGACGCTCCAAGCAAAACACATATCATGTGGCGAATAAAAATATAGCTCCAAGTAAAGTTACCGATAGATGAAGACAAAAGAGGGATGCCTTCCAGGGAATCCCCAAGCTTAGGCTTTTTGGTGCCCTTGAATTTTACCTTGGGGTGCCATGGGCATCCCCAAGCTTAGGCTCTTGCCACTTCTTGTTCCATAATCCATCGAATCTTTACCCAAAACTTGAAAACTTCACAACACAAAACTCAAAATAGAAAATCCCGTGAGCTCTGTTAGCGAAAGAAAACAAAACACCACTTCAAGGTACTGTAATGAACCCATTCTTGATTTATATTGGTGTTAAACCTACTGTATTCCAACTTCTCTATGGTTTATAAACTCTTTTACTATCCATAGATTTATCAAAATAAGCAAACAACACACGAAAAACAGAATCTGTCAAAAACAGAACAGTCTGTAGTAATCTGTAGCTAACGCAAACTTCTGGAACCCAAAAAATTCTAAAATAAATTTCTGGACGTGTGGAATTTATCTATTAATCATCTTCAAAAATAATTAACTCAATATCACTCTCCAAATAAAAATGGCAGCAATTCTCGTGAGCGCTAAAGTTTCTGTTTTTTACAGCAAGATCAAAAATACTTTCCCCAAGTCTTCCCAACGGTTCTACTTGGCACAAACACTAATTAAACACAAAAACATAACCAAAACAGAGGCTAGATAAATTATTTATTACTAAACAGGAGCAAAAAGAAAGGAATAAAATTAAAATTGCGTTGCCTCCCGACAAGCGCTATCGTTTAACGCCCCTAGCTAGGCATAAAAGAGAGTATAGATCTAGGTATTGCCATGGTCATGATAAGGTAGATCGCGAAAGGTCATCTCATACTCCCTACGTTCAGCAGCAAGCTTTCTTTGTGGCAAGAAAAATTAATCAAAAGGGCTAAATTTATTGGAACAAAAGACCCCAAGATAAAGCTCGGGGGGATTTGGTTCCTCGTTTGGCCCCTCATATTGCACAATCAATTCATCATTATAAGCATTCTTTTGGCAAAAAGGCATGAGTCTTTGTTTAAGGGAAAAACCTAGCCCATTGTTCTGGATGGCAAAATTATCATTATGTTCAGAGATCCCATTAACAAGAGCATCGTTAGGAACCTTTTTTCTAAGGTTTTCATTAAAAGCAACATGATCTAAAGATCGTAAACACATAATGTCTTCTTGATAGAAAAGGATTGCTTCTATGGGAGGACGGACAGCATCCACCCTATAATGCGCAAAAATTTCATTGGCTTCTTTTATTATAAATCTGAACTCATGAGCTAAAAAGATGGTAGCAGCTCTCTTAACAGAAGAATGCTCAATATTAGAAAATTCTAGGAAAATCCTTTGTATGGAAGGATGCATGTGTAAAAATTTTCTTTCAAGTTTAACTATGAGCAAAGATATAGCATCTACGAGACTACTAGTTTTATGAAGGATAGATCCACTCATGGTGGGCAAAGCACCGGCACAAGTAAAGAAATCTTGAATAACTCCCTTCCCAATAATATTACCGCTACCAATCCAAAACTTTTTAGTGTGTAAAATAGTGGAATTTTCAAGAGGATCAATAGCATCAAAGTTTTCCATATTATTATCCTTATCAATGATGACCTCCCCAGTGTCAGACATGATGGCAACATATTGCAAAAAGAACGAGCACACATAAGGCAGGCGGGAAAAAGAGGCGAACGGAGAAGAGAGGGCAAATAAAATGGCAAGGGTGAAGTGGGGGAGAGGAAAATGAGAGGCAAATGGCAAATAATGTAATGTGAAGGATAAGAGTTGTGATGGGTACTTGGTATGTCTTGAATTGGCATAGATCTTCTCGGCAACGGCGCCAGAAATCCTTCTTGCTACCTCTTGAGCACTGCGTTGGTTTTCCCTTGAAGAGGAAAGGGTGATGCAGTAAAGCAGCATAAGTATTTCCCTTAGTTTTTGAGAACCAAGGTATCAATCCAGTAGGAGACCACGCGTGAGTCACCTCGTACCTACACAAACAAATAAGAACCTCGCAACCAACGTGATAAAGGGGTTGTCAATCCCTTCACGGTCACTTGCAAGAGTGAGATCTAATAGAGATAATAATAATAAGATAAATATTTTTGGTATTTTTATGATATTGATTGAAAGTAAAGATTGCAAAATAAAATAGATTGGAAACTTGTATGATGGAAAATAGACCCGGGGGCCATAGGTTTCACTAGTGGCTTCTCTCAAGATGGCATAAGTATTACTGTGGGTGAACAAATTACTGTTGAGCAATTGATAGAAAAGCGAATAATTATGAGAATATCTAGGCATGATCATGTATATAGGCATCACGTCCACGACAAGTAGACCGAAACGATTCTGCATCTACTACTATTACTCCACACATCGACCGCTATCCAGCATACATCTAGAGTATTAAGTTCATAAGAAGAGAGTAACGCCTTAAGCAAGATGACATGATGTAGAGGGATAAACTCATGCAATATGATATAAACCCCATCTTTTTATCCTCGATGGCAACAATACAATACGTGTCGTTTCCCCTACTGTCACTGGGATGGAGCACCGCAAGATTGAACCCAAAGCTAAGCACTTCTCCCATTGCAAGAAAGATCAATCTAGTAGGCCAAACCAAACTGATAATTCGAAGAGACTTGCAAAGATAAACCAATCATACATAAAATAATTCAGAGAAGAATCAAATATTGTTCATAGATAATCTGGATCATAAACCCACAATTCATCGGATCTCGTCAAACACATCGCAAAAGAAGATTACATCGAATAGATCTCCAAGAGAATCGAGGAGAACTTTGTATTGAGATCCAATGAGAGAGAAGAAGCCATCTAGCTACTAGCTATTGACCCGAAGGTCTGAAGTAAACTACTCACACATCACCGGAGAGGCCATGGAGTTGATGTAGAGGCCCTCCGTGATCAATGCCCCCTTCGGTGGAGCTCCGGAAAAGGCCCCAAGATGGGATCTCTCGGTTACAGAAGGTTGCGGCGGTGGAATTAGGTTTTCGCGGTGCTCCTAGATGTTTGGGAGTACGTGGACTTATATAAGAGGAAGAAGTAGGTCGGTGGAGGAACGAGGGGCCCACGAGGGTGGAGGGCGTGCCCAGGGGGGTAGGCGCGCCCCCTGCCTCGTGGCTCCTCGATTGTTTCTTGACGCCCACTCCAAGTCTCCAGGATCATGTTTGTTGAGAAAATCATGTTCCCGAAGGTTTCATTCAGTTTGGACTTCGTTTGATATTCCTTTTCCGCGAAATACTGAAATAGGCAAAAAAACAATTTCGGCTAGGCCTCCGGTTAATAGGTTAGTCCCAAAATGATATAAAAGTGTAAAATAAAGCCCATTAACATCCAAAACAGATAATATAATAGCATGGAGCAATTAAAAATTATAGATACGTTGGAGACATATCAAGCAGCCATCAAGGGCTACACGTCAGTCGAGTGACTTTTTCATCTCTGGTCTGTTGATTTTCCATCCGTTGGATACGAAATCAAAGGCCTGCAGTTCATCTTCAACCTCCACCCCCCTGAGCCGCCAGCCACCACCGGCCAAACAGCCGCCCCCCGCCGCACATGGCCGACGGTGCACCGCCCCAAAACTACTCCCTACCGCCGGTTGCTACCTCTTTTAGCACTGCGTTGGTTTTCCCCGAAGAGGAAGGGATGATGCAGCAAAGTAGCATAAGTATTTCCCTCAGTTTTTGAGAACCAAGGTATCAATCCAGTAGGATGCTACGCGCGAGTCCCTCGTACCTGCACAAAACAAATAAATCCTCGCAACCAATGCAAATAGGGGTTGTCAATCCCTATAGGACCACTTACGAGAGTGAGATCTGATAGATATGATAAGATGATATTTTTGGTATTCTTATGATAAAGATGCAAAGTAAAATAAAGGCAAAGTAAATAACTAAGTAGTAGGAGATTAATATGATAAAGATAGACCCGGGGGCCATATGTTTCACTAGTGGCTTCTCACGAGAGCATAAGTATTCTACGGTGGGTGAACAAATTACTGTCGAGCAATTGATAGAATTGAGCATAGTTATGAGAATATCTAGGTATGATCATGTATATAGGCATCACGTCCGAGACAAGTAGACCGACTCCTGCCTGCGTCTACTACTATTACTCCACTCATCGACCACTATCCATCATGCATCTAGAGTAGTAAGTTAAAAACAGAGTAACGCCTTAAGCAAGATGACATGATGTAGAGGGATAGACTCATGCAATATGAAGAAAACCCCATCTTGTTATCCTCGATGGCAACAATACAATACGTGCCTTGCTGCCCTTACTGTCACCGGGAAAGGACACCGCAAGATTGAACCCAAAGCTAAGCACTTCTCCTATTGCAAGAAAGATCAATCTAGTAGGCCAAACCAAACTGATAATTCGAAGAGACTTGCAAAGATAACCAATCATACATAAAAGAATTCAGAGAAGATTCAAATATTATTCATAGATAGACTTGATCATAAACCCACAATTCATTGGTCTCAACAAACACACCGCAAAAAGAATATTACATCGAATAGATCTCCACAAGAGAGGGGGAGAACATTGTATTGAGATCCAAAAAGAGACAAGAAGCCATCTAGCTACTAACTATGGACCCGTAGGTCTGAGGTAAACTACTCACACTTCATCGGAGAGGCTATGGTGTTGATGTAGAAGCCCTCTGTGATCGATGCCCCCTCCGGCGGAGCTCCGGAATAAGCCCCAAGATGGGATCTTGTGGATACAAAAAGTTATGGTGGTGTAATTAGGGTTTTGGCTCCTGTTCTGATTGTTTCAGGGTACGTGGATATATATAGGAGGAAGTAGTACGTCGGTGGAGCAACAGGGGGCCCACGAGGGTGGAGGGCGTGCCTGGGGGGGCAGGCGCGCCCACTACCTCGTGGCCTCCTCTTAGTTGGCTTTACGTAGGGTCCAAATGTTATATTCGGTGAGAAAATCACGTTCCCGAAGGATTCATTCCGTTTGGACTCCGTTTGATATTCCTTTTCTTCAAAACCCTAAAACAGGCAAAAAACAACAATTCTGGGCTTGGCCTCTGGTTAATAGGTTAATCCCAAAAATAATATAAAAGTGGATAATAAAGCCCAATAATGTCCAAAACAGTAGATAATATAGCATGGAGCAATCAAAAATTATAGATACATTGGAGACGTATCAAGCATCCCCAAGCTTAATTCTCGCTTGTCCTCGAGTAGGTAAATGATAAAAACAGAATTTTTGATGCAGAGTGCTACTTGGCATAATTTTAATGTAATTCTTCTTAATTGTGGTATGAATATTCAGATCCGAAAGATACAAGACAAAAGTTTATATTGACATAGAAAATAATAATACTTCAAGCATACTAACAAAGCAATTATGTCTTCTCAAAATAACATGGCTAAAGAAAGTTATCCCTACAAAATCATATAGTCTGGCTATGCTCTATCTTCACCACACAAAATATTTAAATCATGCACAACCCCGATGACATGCCAAGTAATTGTTTCATACTTTTGACATTCTCAAAACTTTTTCAATCTTCACGCAATACATGAGCGTGAGCCATGGATATAGCACTATAGGTGGAATAGAGTGGTGGTTGTGGAGAAGACAAAAATGGGAAGATAGTCTCACATCAACTAGACGTATCAACGGGATATGGAGATGCCCATCAATAGATATCAATGTGAGTGAGTAGGGATTGCCATGCAACAGATGCACTAGAGCTATAAGTATATGAAAGCTCAAAAAGAAACTAAGTGGGTGTGCATCCAACTTGCTTGCTCATGAAGACCTAGGGCAATTTTGAGCAAGCCCATCATTGGAATATACAAGCCAACTTCTGTAATAAAAATTCCCACTAGTATATGGAAGTGATAACATGAGAGACTCTCTACTATGAAGATCATGATGCTACTTTGAAGTACAAGTGTGGTAAAAGGATAGTAACATTGTCCCTTCTCTCTTTTTCTCTCATTTTTTATTTTTTTTATTTGGGCCTTTTCTCTGTTTTTATGGCCTCTTTTCTTTCTCTTTTTTTATTTGGTCTTCTTTGGCCTCTTTTATTTATTTTTCGTCCGGAGTCTCATCCCGACTTGTGGGGGAATCATAGTCTCCATCATCCTTTCCTCACTTGGGACAATGCTCTAATAATTATGATCATCACACTTTTATTTTTCTTACAACTCAATAATTACAACTCGATACTTAGAACAAGATATGAATCTATATGAATGCCTCCGGCGGTGTACTGGGATATGCAATGATGCATGAGTGACAAGTATGAAAGAATTATGAACGGTGGCTTTGCCACAAATACTATGTCAACTACATGATCATGCTAAGCAATATGACAATGATGGAGTGTGTCATAAACGGAACGGTGGAAATTTGCATGGCAATATATCTCGGAATGGCTATGGAAATGCATAATAGGTAGGCATGGTGGCTGTTTTGAGGAAGGTATATGGTGGGTGTATGATACTGGCGAAAGGTGCGCGGTGTTAGAGAGGCTAGCAAAGGTGGAAGGGTGTGAGTGCGTATAATCCATGGACTCAACATTAGTCATAAAGAACTCATATACTTATTGCAAAAATCTACAAGTTATCAAAGCAAAGTATTACGTGCATGCTCCTAGGGGGATAGATTGGTAGGAAAAGACCATCGCTCGTCCCCGACCGCCACTCATAAGGAAGACAATCAATAAATAAATCATGCTCCGACTTCATCACATAACGGTTCACCATACGTGCATGCTACGGGAATCACAAGGTTCCACACAAGTATTTCTCAAATTCACAACTACTCAACCAGCATGACTTTAATATCACCATCTCCATATCTCAAAACAATTATCAAGTATCAAACTTCTCATAGTATTCAACACACTCATAAGAGAGTTTTATTATTAATCTTGCATACCAAGCATATTAGGATTTTAAGCAAATTACCATGCTATTAAGACTCTCAAAATAATCTAAGTGAAGCATGAGAGATCAGTAGTTTCTATAAAACAAATCCACCACTGTGCTCTAAAAGATATAAGTGAAGCACTAGAGCAAAATTATATAACTCAAAATATATAAGCAAAGCACATAGAGTATTCTAACAAATTCCAAATCATGTATGGCTCTCTCAAAAGGTGTGTACAGCAAAGATGATTGTGGTAAACAAATAAGCAAAGACTCAAATCATACAAGATGCTCCAAGCAAAACACATATCATGTGGTAAATAAAAATATAGCTCCAAGTAAAATTACCGATAGAAGTAGACAAAAGAGGGGATGCCTTCTGGGGCATCCCCAAGCTTTGGCTTTTAGGTGTCCTTAGATTATCTTGGGGGTGCCATGGTCATCCCCAAGCTTAGGCTCTTGCCACTCCTTGTTCCATAATCCATCAAATCTTTACCCAAAACTTGAAAACTTCACAACACAAAACTTAAAGTAGAAAATCTCGTGAGCTCCGTTAGCGAAAGAAAATAAAAGACCACTTCAAGGTACTATAATGAACTCATTATTTATTTATATGGGTATTATACCTACTGTATTCCAACTTCTCTATGGTTTATGAACTAATTTACTAGCCATAGATTCATCAAAATAAGCAAACAACACACGCAAAAAAGAATCTGTCAAAAACAGAACAGTCTGAAGTAATCTGTAGCTAGCGCAATATCTGGAACCCCAAAAATTCTAAAATAAATTTCTGGATGTGAGGAATTTATCTATTAATCATCTGCAAAAATAATTAACTAAATATCACTTTCCAAATAAAAATGACAGCAGTTCTCGTGAGCGCTAAAGTTTCTGTTTTTTACAGCAAGTTCAACAAGACTTTCCCCAAGTCTTCCCAACGGTTCTACTTGGCACAAACACTAATTAAACACAAAAAACACAACCCAAAACAGAGTCTAAATAATTTATTTATTAACAAACAGGATCAAAAAGCAAAGAATAAAAATAAAAGTGGGTTGCCTCCGAACAAGCGCTACCGTTTAACGCCCCTAGCTAGGCATAACAAGCAAGAATAGATCTAGGTATTGCCATATTTGGTAGGCAATCATAAGTGGCTCTCATAATATATTCATAAGGTAATTTAATTTTCTTTCTAGTAAATTCTTCCATGCCTTTCCTTAACGGAAATTGGAATCTAATATTTCCTTCCTTCATATCAATAATTGCATCAATCGTTCTAAGGAAAGGTCTACCAAGAATAATAGGACATGAAGGATTGCAATCTATGTCAAGAACAATAAAATCTACGGGCACATAATTCCTATTTGCAACAATAAGAACATCATTAATTCTTCCCATAGGTTTCTTAATAGTGGAATCCGCAAGGTGCAAGTTTAGAGAGCAATCATCAAAATCACGGAAACCTAACAAATCACACAAAGTCTTTGGAATCGTGGAAACACTAGCACCCAAATCACATAAAGCATATCATTCATGATCTTTAATTTAAATTTTAATAGTTGGTTCCCACTCATCATAAAGTTTTCTAGGGATAGAAACTTCCAATTCAAGTTTTTCTTCATAAGATTGCATCAAGGCATCAACGATATGTTTAGTAAACGCTGTATTTTGACTATAAGCATGAGAAGAATTTAGCACGGATTGCAACAAGGAAATACAATCAATCAAAGAGCAATTTTCATAGTTAAATTCCTTGAAATCCATAATAGTGGGTTTAGCAACATCTAGGGTTTTAATTTCTTCAATCTCAGTTTTATCAAATTTAGCATCAAGATCAAAAGATTCAGAATTCTTGGAACGCCTTCTAGGTAAAGGTGTATCATATTCAGTCCCATCATTATCAAGATTCATATTGCAAAACAAAGATTTAATAGGGGACACATCAATAACTTTTAGATCTTCATCATTATTTTCATAGGAACTAGAAGAACACGCTTTTATAAAGGCATCTTTCTTAGCACGCATCCTAGCGGTTCTTTCTTTGCACTCGTCAATGGAAATTCTCATGGATTTGAGAGACTCATTGATATCATGATTAGGTGGAATAGATCTAAGTTTCAAAGAATCAACATCAAGAGCAATTCTATCAATGTTCCTAGCCAAATCATCAATCTTAAGCAATTTTTCTTCAATCATAGCATTAAAAATCTTTTGCGAAGTAATAAATTCTTTAATATTAGAATCAAAATCAGAGGGCATCTTATTATAATTTCCATAGGAATTGTTGTAGGAATTACCATAATTATTAGAGGGATTACTAGGATATGGCCTAGGATTGAAATTTCCTCTATACGCATTATTACCAAAATTGTTCCTACCAAAAAAATTCACATCCATAGATTCATTATTATTCTCAATCAAAGTAGACAAGGGCATATCATTAGGATCAGAAGAAACACTCTTATTAGCAAATAATTTCATAAGTTCATCCATGTTTCCACTCAAAACATTAATTTCTTCTATCGCATGCACCTTTTTATTAGTAGATCTTTCAGTATGTCATTGAGAATAATTAACCATAATATTATCTAGGAGTTTAATAGCTTCTCCTAAGGTGACTTCCATAAAAGTGCCTCCCGCGGCCGAATCCAAAAGATTTCTAGAAGCAAAATTCAATCCGACATAAATATTTTGTATAATCATCCACAAATTTAAACCATGAGTAGGGCAATTACGTATCATTAATTTCATTCTCTCCCAAGCTTGTGCAACATGTTCATGATCAAGTTGCTTAAAGTTCATAATATCATTTCTGAGAGAGATGATTTTAGCGGGAGGAAAATACTTAGAGATAAAAGCATCTTTGCACTTATTGCATGAATCAATACTATTTTTAGGCAAAGACGGAAACCAAGCTTTAGCACGATCTCTAAGCGAAAAAGGAAATAGCTTCAATTTAACAATATCATTATCCACATCTTTCTTCTTTTGCATGTCACACAAATCAACGAAGTTATTTAGGTGGGTAGCGGCATCTTCACTAGGAAGGCCGGAGAACGGATCTTTCATGACAAGATTTAGCAAAGCAGTATTAATTTCACAAGATTCAGCATTGGTAAGAGGAGCAATCGGAGTGCTAATAAAATCATTGTTGTTGGTATTGGTGAAGTCACACAATTTAGTACTATCTTGAGCCATCGCGACAAACAAGCAAACTAACACACAAGCAAACAAAAAGCAAGCGGACAAAAAGGGGCAAATAGAGAAAGAGAGGGAGGATAAAACGGCAAGGGTGAATTGGGGGGGGGGGAGAGGAAAACGAGAGGAAAATGGCAAATAATGTAATGCGGGAGATAAGGGTATGTGATGGGTACTTGGTATGTTGACTTTTGCGTAGACCTCCCCGGCAACGGCACCAGAAATCCTTCTTGCTACCTCTTTTAGCACTACGTTGGTTTTCCCCGAAGAGGAAGGGATGGTTGATACGTCTCCAACGTATCTATAATTTTTGATTGCTCCATGCTATATTATCTACTGTTTTGGACTATATTGGGCTTTATTTTCCACTTTTATATTATTTTTGGGACTAACCTATTAACCGGGCTTCTACATCATCCTAGCCCCTCCGATGAAGTGTGAGTAGTTTACCTCAGACCTTCGGGTCCATAGTTAGTAGCTAGATGGCTTCTTCTCTCTCTTTGAATCTCAATACAAAGTTCCCCCCCCTCTCTTGTGGAGATCTATTCGATGTAATCTTCTTTTTGCGGCGTGTTTGTTGAGACCGATGAATTGTGGGTTTATGATCAAGTCTATCTATGAATAATATTTGAATCTTCTCTGAATTCTTTTATGTATGATTGGTTATCTTTGCAAGTCTCTTCGAATTATCTGTTTGGTTTGGCCAACTAGATTGGTAGTTCTTGCCATGGGAGAAGTGCTTAGCTTTGGGTTCGATCTTGCGGTGTCCTTTCCCGGTGACAGAAGGGGCAGAAAGGCACGTATCGCATCGTTGCCATCGAGGATAACAAGATGGGGTTTATTTCATATTACATGAATTTATCTCTCTACATCATGTCATCTTGCTTAAGGTGTTACTCTGTTTTTAACTTAATACTCTAGATGCATGCTGGATAGCGGTCGATGAGTGGAGTAATAGTAGTAGATGCAGAATCGTTTCGGTCTACTTGTCACAGACGTGATGCCTATATACATGATCATGCCTAGATATTCTCATAACTATGCTCAATTCTGTCAATTGCTCAACAGTAATTTGTTCACCCACCGTCGAATAATTATGCTCTTGAGAGAAGCCACTAGTGAAACCTATGGCCCCCGGGTCTATTCTCATCATATCAATCTCCATCACTTTAATCTTGCTTTGCTTTTTTACTTTGCCTTTTACTTTTCACTTTGCATCTCTATACCAAAAATACCAAAAATATTATATCTATCAGATCTCACTCTCGTAAGTGACCATGAAGGGATTGACAACACCTAATTGCGTTGGTTGGGAATAGCTATCGTTTTGTGCAGGTATGAGGGACTTGAGCGTGGCCTCCTACTGGACTGATACCTTGGTTCTCAGAAACTGAGGGAAATACTTACGCTACTCTGCTGCATCATCCTTTCCTTTTCGGGGAAATCCAACGCAAGCTCAAGAGGTAGCAAGAAGAATTTCTGGCGCCGTTGCCGGGGAGTCTACGCAAAAAGTCAACATACCAAGTACCAATCACAATCCCTATCTCTCGCATTACATTATTTGCCATTTGCCTCTCATTTTCCTCTACCCCACTTCACCCTTGCCATTTTATTCGCCCTCTCTTTCCCAATCTCCTTCTCCTTCTCCTTCACCCTCTCTTTTCCGCTTGCCTTTTTGTTTGCTCGTGTGTTGGATTGCTTGTTTGTCGCGATGGCCCAAGATGCTACCAAATTGTGTGACTTCACCAATACCAATAATAATGATTTCCTTAGCACTCCGATTGCTTCTTGCCAATACTGAATCTTGTGAAATCAATACTGCTTTGTTGAATCTTGTTATGAAAGATCAGTTCACCGACCTTCCTAGTGAAGATGCTGCTACTCATCTGAATAGCTTCGTTGATTTATGTGATATGCAAAAGAAAAAAAGATGTCGATAATGATGTCATTAAATTGAAGCTATTTCCTTTTTCACTTAGAGATTGTGCTAAAGCTTGGTTTTCGTCTTTGCCTAAAAATAGTATTGATTCTTGGAACAAGTGCAAAGATGCTTTTATCTCTAAGTATTTCCCTCCCGCTAAGATCATCTCTCTTAGAAACGATATTATGAACTTTAAAACAACTTGATCATGAACATGTTGCACAAGCTTGGGAGAGAATGAAATTAATGATACGTAATTGCCCTACTCATGGTTTGAATTTGTGGATGATTATACAAAATTTTATGCCGGATTGAATTTTGCTTCTAGAAATCTTTTAGATTCGGCCGCGGGAGGCACTTTTATGGAAATCACTTTAGGAGATGCTACTAAACTCCTAGATAATATTATGGTTAATTATTCTCAATGGCATACTGAAAGATCTTCTAATAAAAAAGTGCATGCGATAGAAGAAATCAATGTTTTGAGTGGAAAGATGGATGAACTTATGAAATTATTTGCTACTAAGAGTGTTTCTTCTGATCCTAATGATATGCCTTTGTCTACTTTGATTGAGAATAACAATGAATCTATGGATGTGAATTTTGTTGGTAGGAATAATTTTGGTAACAACGCTTATAGAGGGAATTTTAATCCTAGGCCATATCCTAGTAATCCTTCTAATAATTATGGGAATTCCTACAACAACTCTTATGGAAATTATAATAAGATGCCCTCTGAATTTGAGAATAGTGTTAAAGAGTTTATGAATTCACAAAAGAATTTTAATGCTTTGCTTGAAGAGAAATTGCTTAAAGTTGATGATTTGGCTAGGAACATTGATAGAATTTCTCTTGAGGTTGATTCTTTAAAGCTTAGATCTATTCCTCCTAAGCATGATATCAATGAGTCTCTCAAAGCCATGAGAATTTCCATTGATGAGTGCAAGGAAAGAACCGCTAGGATGCGTGCTTCCAAAGATGCCTTTATTAAAGCGTGTTCTTCCAATTCCTATGAAAATCAAGATGAAGATCTAAAAGTTATTGATGTGTCTCCTATTAAATCTTTGTTTTGCAATATGAATCTTGATGAAACTGAATATGATCTTCCTTTACCTAGAAGGCGTTCTAAAAATTCGGAGTATTTAGATCTTTATGATGAAATTGATGAAAGTGGGATTGAAAGAAATAAAAATCTAGATGTTGCTAAACCCACTATATTGGATTTCAAGGAATTTAATTATGAAAGTTGCTCTTTAATTGATTGTATTTCCTTGTTGCAATCCGTGCTAAATTCTCCACATGCTTATAGTCAAAAGAAAGCCTTCACCGAACATATTGTTGATGCCTTGATGCAATCTTATGAAGAAAAACTTGAGTTGAAAGTTTCTATCCCTAGAAAACTCTATGATGAGTGGGAACCAACTATTAAAATTAAAATTAAAGATCATGAGTTTTATGCTTTGTGTGATTTGGGTGCTAGTGTCTCCACTATCCCCAAAACTTTGTGTGATTTGCTAGATTTCCGCGATTTTGATGATTGCTCTCTAAACTTGCATCTTGCGGATTCTACTATTAAGAAACCTATGGGAAGGATTAATGATGTTCTTATTGTTGCAAATAGGAATTATGTGCCCGTAGATTTCATTGTTCTTGATATAGATTGCAATCCTTCTTGCCCTATTATTCTTGGTAGACCTTTCCTTAGAACGGTTGGTGCGATTATTGATATGAAGGAAGGGAATATTAGATTTCAATTTCCATTAAAAAAGGGCATGGAACACTTTCCAAGAAAGAAAATAAAATTGCCATATGAAACTATCATGAGAGCCACTTATGGATTGCCTACCAAAGATGGCAATACCTAGATCTATCCTCGCTTTTATGCCTAGCTAGGGGCGTTAAACGATAGCGCTTGTTGGGAGGCAACCCAATTTTATTTTTATTCCTTGATTTTTGCTCCTGTTTAGTAATAAATAAATTATTTAGCCTCTGTTTTGGTTGTGTTTTTTGTGTTTAATTAGTGTTTGTGCCAAGTAGAACCGTTGGGAAGACTTGGGGAAAGTCTTGTTGAACTTGCTGTAAAAAACAGAAACTTTAGCGCTCACGAGGACTGCTGTCATTTTTATTTGGAAAGTGATATTTAGTTAATTCTTTTCGCAGATGATTAATAGATAAATTCCTCCCGTCCAGCAATTTATTTTAGAATTTTTGGGGTTCCAGAAGTTTGCGTTAGTTACAGATTACTACAGACTGTTCTGTTTTTGACAGATTCTGTTTTTCGTGTGTTGTTTGCTTATTTTGATGAATCTATGGTTAGTAAAATAGTTTATAATCCATAGAGAAGTTGGAATACAGTAGGTTTAACACCAATATAAATAAATAATGAGTTCATTACATTACCTTGAAGTGGTCTTTTGTTTTCTTTCTCTAACGGAGCTCACGAGATTTCTATTGAGTTTTGTGTTGTGAAGTTTTCAAGTTTTGGGTGAATTCTTTTGATGGATTATGGAACAAGGAGTGGCAAGATCCTAAGCTTGGGGATGCCCATGGCACCCCCAAGATAATCCAAGGACACCAAAAATTCAAAGCTTGGGGATGCCCCGGAAGGCATCCCCTCTTTCGTCCACTTCCATCGGTAATTTACTTGGAACTATATTTTTATTCACCAACATGATATGTGTTTTGCTTGGAGCGTCTTGTATTATTTGTGTCTTTGTGTTTTAGTGTGCCACAATCATCCTTTCTGTACACACCTTTTGAGAGAGCCATACATGAATTAAAATTTGACAGAATACTCTATGTGCTTCACTTATATCTTTTGAGCATTATAATTTTGCTCTATGTGCTTCACTTATATCTTTTGAGCTATGTAATTTTGCTCTATGTGCTTCACTTATATCTTTTGAGCATTATAATTTTGCTCTATATGCTTCACTTAGATCTTTTAGAGCACGGTGGGGGATTTGTTTTAAAGAAACTATTGATCTCTCATGCTTCACTTAAATTAGTTTGAGAGTCTCTTAATAGCATGGTAATTTGCTTAATAATAATATGCTTGGTATTCAAGATTTGTGAAACTTTCTTTTGAGTGCGTTGAATACTAAGAAAAGATTGAAGCATGATAATTGTTTTGAGATATGGAGGTGATAATATTAGAGTCATGCTAGTTGAGTAGTTGTGAATTTAAAGAATGCTTGTGTTAAAGTTTGTGATTCCCGTAGCATGCACGTATGGTGAACCATTATGTGATGAAGTCGGAGCATGATGTATTTATTGATTGTCTTCCTTATGAGTGGCGGTCGGGGACGAGCGATGGTCTTTTCCTACCAATCTATCCCCCTAGGAGCATGCACGTAATACTTTGCTTTGATAACTTCTAGATTTTTTGCAATAAGTATATGAGTTCTTTATGACTAATGTTGAGTCCATGGATTATATGCACTTTTCCCATCCTTCCACCATTGCTAGCCTGTCTAATACTGCGCACTTTTCGCCGGTATCATACACCTACCATATACCTTCCTTAAAACAGCCACCATACCTACCTATTATGGCATTTCCATAGCCATTCCGAGATATATTGCCATGCAACTTTCCACCATCCAGTTTTATCATGACGCACTCCATCATTGTCATATTGCTAGCATGATCATGTAGTTGACATCGTTTTTGTGGCAAAGCCACCGTTCATAATTCTTTCATACATGTCACTCTTGATTCATTGCATATCCAGGTACACTGCCGGAGGCATTCATATAGAGTCATATTTTGTTCTAAGTATCGAGTTGTTGAGTTGTAAGAAAAATAAAAGTGTGATGATCATCATTTTTAGAGCATTGTCCCAAGTGAGGAAAGAATGATGGAGACTATGATTCCCCCACAAGTCGGGATGAGACTCCGGACGAAAATAAAAGAGGCCAACGAAGCCCAAATAAAAAAAGAGAGAAAGAAAAGAGGCCATATAAAAAAAGAAAAGGCCCAAATAAAAAAAGAAAGAAAAAAATGAGAGAAAAAGAGAAAAGGGACAATGTTACTATACTTTTACCACACTTGTGCTTCAAAGTAGCACCATGATCTTCATGATAGAGAGTCTCTCGTTATGTCACTTTCATATACTAGTGGGAATTTTACATTATAGAACTTGGCTTGTATATTCCAATGATGGGATTCCTCAAAATGCCCTAGGTCTTCATGAGCAAGCAAGTTGGATGCACACCCACTTAGTTTCTTTTGATGAGCTTTCATATACTTATATCTCTAGTGCATCCGTTGCATGGCAATCCCTACTCACTCACATTGATATCTATTGATGGGCATCTCCATAGCCCGCTGATACGCCTAGTTGATGTGAGACTATCTTCCCCTCCTTTTGTATTCTCCACAACCACCATTATATTCCACATATAGTGCTATATCCATGGCTCACGCTCATGTATTGCGTGAAGATTGAAAAAGTTTTGAAAAAAGTTAGAGTATGAAACAATTGCTTGGCTTGTCATCGGGGTTGTGCATGATTTAAATAGTTTGTGTGGTGAAGATAGAGCATAGCTATACTATATGATTTTGTAGGGATAACTTTCTTTGGCCATGTTATTTTGAGAAGACATAATTGCTTTGTTAGTATGCTTGAAGTATTATTATTTTTATGTCAACATAAACTTTTGTCTTGAATCTTTCGAATCTGAATATTCATATCACAATTAAGAAGATTTGCATTGAAATTATGCCAAGTAGCACTCCGCATCAAAATTTCTCTTTTTATCATTTACGTACTCGAGGATGAGCAGGAATTAAGCTTGGGGATACTGATACGTCTCCAACGTATCTATAATTTTTGATTGCTCCATGCTATATTATCTACAGTTTTGGACTATATTGGGCTTTATTTTCCACTTCTATATTGTTTTTGGGACTAACCTATTAACCGGAGGCCCAGCCCAGAATTGCTATTTTTTGTCCTATATCAGTGTTTCGAAGAAACGGAATATCAAACGGAGTCCAAACGGAATAAACCTTTCTGGAACGTGATTTTCTTCCCGAATATGACCCAGGAGACTTGGACCCTATGCCAAGGAAGCTTCAAGGTGGGCACGAGGTAGGGGGCGCGCCCTACACCCCCAGGCGCGCCCCCCACCCTCGTGGGCCCACCGAAGCTCCACCGACATACTTCTTCCTCCTATATATACCTACATACCCCCAAACAAACAGAGATGGAGCCAAAAACCTAATTCCACCGCCGCAACTTTCTGTATCCATGAGATCCCATCTTGGGGCCTGTTCCGGAGCTCCGCCGGAGAGGGCCGTCATCACGGAGGGCTTCTACATCACCATAGCCTCTCTGATGAAGTGTGAGTAGTTTACCTCAGACCTTCGGGTCCATAGTTATTAGCTAGATGGCTTCTTCTCTCTTTTTGGATCTCAATATGAAGTTCTCCCCCTCTCTCGTGGAGATCTATTCGATGTAATCTTCTTCTTTTTGCGGTGTGTTTGTTGAGACCGATGAATTGTGGGTTTATGATCAAGTCTATCTATGAATAATATTTGAATCTTCTCTGAATTATTTTATGTATGATTGGTTATCTTTGCAAGTCTTTTCGAATTATCCGTTTGGTTTGGCCAACTAGATTGGTAGCTCTTGCCATGGGAGAAGTGCTTAGCTTTGGGTTCGATCTTGCGGTGTCCTTTCCCAGTGACAGAAGGGGCAGCAAGGCACGTATTGCATCGTTGCCATCGAGGATAACAAGATGGGGTTTTATTTCATATTGCATGAATTTATCTCTCTACATCATGTCATCTTGCTTAAAGTGTTACTCTGTCTTTAACTTAATACTCTAGATGCATGCTGGATAGCGGTCGATGAGTGGAGTAATAGTAGTAGATGCAGAATCGTTTCGGTCTACTTGTCACGGACGTGATGCCTATATACATGATCATGCCTAGATATTCTCATAACTATGCTCAATTCTGTCAATTGCTCAACAGTAATTTGTTCACCCACCGTAGAATACTTATGCTCTTGAGAGAAGCCACTAGTGAAACCTATGGCACCCGGGTCTATTCTCATCATATCAATCTCCATCACTTTAATCTTGCTTTGCTTTTTTACTTTTCACTTTGCATCTCTATACCAAAAATACCAAAAATATTATATCTATCAGATCTCACTCTCGTAAGTGACCGTGAAGGGATTGACAACCCCTAATCGCGTTGGTTGCGAGTAGCTATCGTTTTGTGCAGGTACGAGGGGCTTGAGCGTGGCCTCCTACTGGATTGATACCTTGGTTGTCAAAAACTGAGGGAAATACTTACACTACTCTGCTGCATCATCCTTTCCTCTTAGGGGAAATCCAACGCAAGCTCAAGAGGTAGCAATGATGCAGCAAAGTAGCGTAAGTATTTCCCTCAGTTTCTGAGAACCGAGGTATCAATCCAGTAGGAGGCTACGCGCGAGTCCCTCGTACCTGCACAAAACAAATAAATCCTCGCAACCAACGCAAATAGGGGTTGTCAATCCCTATAGGGCCACTTACGAGAGTGAGATATGATAGATATGATAAGATAATATTTTTGGTATTTTTATGATAAAGATGCAAAGTAAAATAAAGGCAAAGTAAATAACTAAGTAAATAACTAAGTAGTAGGAGATTAATATGATAAAGATAGACCCGGGGGCCATAGGTATCACTAGTGGCTTCTCTCGAGAGCATAAGTATTCTACGGTGGGTGAACAAATTATTGTTGAGCAATTGACAGAATTGAGCATAGTTATGAGAATATCTAGGGAAGATCATGTATATATGCATCACGTCCGAGACAAGTAGACCGACTCCTACCTGCATCTACTGCTATTACTCCACTCATCGACCGCTATCCAGCATGCATCTAGAGTATTAAGTTAAAAACAGAGTAACGCCTTAAGCAAGATGACATGCTGTAGAGGGATAGACTCATGCAATATGAAGAAAACCCCATCTTGTTATCCTCGATGGCAACAATACAATACGTGCCTTGCTGCCCTTACTGTCACCGGGAAAGGACATCGCAAGATTGAACCCAAAGCTAAGCACTTCTCCTATTGCAAGAAAGATCAATCTAGTAGGCCAAACCAAACTGATAATTTGAAGAGACTTGCAAAGATAACCAATCATACATAAAAGAATTCAGAGAAGATTCAAATATTATTAGATAGACTTGATCATAAACCCACAATTCATCGGTCTCAACAAACACACCGCAAAAAGAAGATTACATTGAATAGATCTCCACAAGAGAGGGGGAGAACATTGTATTGAGATCCAAAAAGAGAGAAGAAGCCATCTAGCTACTAACTATGGACCCGTAGGTCTGAGGTAAACTACTCACACTTCATTGGAGAGGCTATGGTGTTGATGTAGAAGCCCTCTGTGATCGATGCCCCCTCCGGCGGAGCTCCGGAATAGGCCCCAAGACAGGATCTCGTGGATACAGAAAGTTACGGCGGTGGAATTAGGGTTTTGGCTCATGTTCTGATCGTTTGGGGGTACGTGGATATATATAGGAGAAAGGAGTACGTCGGTGGAGCAACAAGGGACCCACGAGGGTGGAGGGCGCGCCTGGGGCGGGCGGGCGTGCCCCCTACCTCATGGCCTCCTATTAGTTGGCTTGATGTAGGGTCCAAATCTCCTGAGTTGTATTCGGTGAGAAAATCACGTTCCCGAAGGTTTCATTCCGTTTGGACTTCGTTTGATATTCCTTTTCTTCGGAACCCTAAAACAGGCAAAAACAGCAATTCTGGGCTGGGCCTTATTTAATAGGTTAGTCCCAAAAATAATATAAAAGTTGATAATAAAGCCGAGTAATGTCCAAAACAGTAGATAATATAGCATGGAGCAATCAAAAATTATAGATACATTGGAGACGTATCACCGGTCCGCCGCCGCCGCCCCGGCCATCCCTCTAGGCCCTCCCCGTGCCAAGATTTTTCTCCGACGATCCCCACGCCATTGCCCGACCACCGCCGGCGACCACCGCCCCCACCCTAAGATAGATAGTGGGGTACCTCTTCGGTGAGCCCCCTCCCTGCTGTGGCTGGTTCTTCCTTAGCTTCGGCGAGCCCCTCCACCCCCTGAAAATCGACTGACCCAAAATTCGATTCAGTCGACTGAAGTGTAGCTAAATTGGATCAGCATCGCAAGCAAGATCAAGAGCGAGAGCGGCAGTGTGAGCAAGAGCAATAGCAAGAGCAAACCAGGCAGGGGACCGAGAGCAAGAGCAGAGCAGCAGCGCGAGCAAGAGCTAAAGCAACAATAGCTCCTACTAATGTGGACGTCGCCGCGAGGAAGCGACACCATGGAGGAAGTGGCCGGTGACGCCGCCGTGGATGGAGCCGCACCATGTCGGCTCAGGACCAACCGCCGGCAGCACCGTGAGATCGAATCAAGAAGAAAATGCGGCGATTAGTGTACAACCTCTTTGGTGGCGCCGATTAGGCCTCAGCTTCATCCGATGAAATGGTGATGATGATGCTCTTCTGATGGTGCAGGTGAAGACGGCGTTGTGGGAATGGAGGTGGTGCGAAAGACGAGGGGAACATCGGGGCAGCTCCTTGGAGGTGGAGGACGGGGTGGCTGAACTGGCGGGACGACGAGATCGACGATGGATCCTCAACTGGTACGGTGGATGAGGGACGTTGAGGTGTTGCTGTGGACGACGTCGTCGGGGAAGAGGCTCCGGCTGGGTGGCGGACGGAGGAGGGTGTGGGTGAGGGAGTCCTGGATTAGGGGGTCTCCGGACAGCCGGACTATACCCTTTGGCCGGACTGTTGGACTATGAAGATACAAGATTGAAGACTTCGTCTCGTGTCCGGATGGGACTCTACTTGGCGTGGAAGGCAAGCTAGGAAATACGGATATGTATATCTCCTCCTTTGTAACCGACCTTGTGTAACCCTAGCCCCCTCCGGTGTCTAAATAAACCGGAGGGTTTTAGTCCGTAGGACAACATACAATCATACCATAGGCTAGCATCTAGGGTTTAGCCTCTCTAATCTCGTGGTAGATCAACTCTTGTAATACTCATATCATCAAGATTAAATCAAGCAGGACGTAGGGTTTTACCTCCATCAAGAGGGCCCGAACCTGGGTAAAACATCGTGTCCCCTGCCTCCTGTTACCATCCGCCTTAGACGCACAGTTCGGGACCCCCTACCCGAGATCCGCCGGTTTTGACACCGACATTGGTGCTTTCATTGAGAGTTCCTCTGTGTCATCATCATTAGGCTTGATGGCTCCTATGATCATCGATAGAGATGCAGTCCAGGGTGAGACTTTTCTCCCCGGACAGATCTTTGTGTTCGGCAGCTTCGCGCTGCGGGCCAACTCGCTTGGCCATCTGGAGCAGATCGAAAGTTACACCCCTAGCCTCCAGGTCAGGTTTGGAAGCTTAAACTACACGGCCGATATTCGCGGAGACTTGATCTTCGACGGATTCGAGCCCCTGCCTTGTGCGCCACACGGTCACGATGAGTACGATTTAGCTCTACCATCGGACCGTATTCAGGAGATCGCACCGGCAACCGCTCCGAGCCTCAATTCGGAGCCAGTTGCGCCATCCATGGACGGGTGGATGGACCCCGTCCTGGAGGTCGTATCCTCAGCAGCGATCAAGCCGAATATCGACCTTACCCTTCACGAGAGCCGTGTTGCCAAACTGCTGGATCCTTCTCCGGCCATGGACTCCGAACCGCCTGTGCCCGTTCCTGTCGAATCCGATTGGGCGCCGATCATGGAGTTTACCTCCGTGGATATTTTTTAGCACTCGCCCTTTGGCGACATAGTGAACTCATTAAGGTATCTCTCCTTGTCAGGAGAGTCCTGGCCGAACTACGTCCGGTAGGATTGGGATGCGGATGACGAAGAAATTCGCCGCGCGCCCACCACCCACTTAGTAGCCACTGTCGATGACTTAAGCGACATGCTCGACTCTGAAGACATCGACGGTATGGACAACGATGCGGGAGTCGAAGAGGAACCACTACCCACAGGGCACTGGACAACCACCTCATCATACGATATATACATGGTGGATACACCCAAAGAAGGCAATGGCGACGAGACAATGGAGGATGACCCCTCCAAAAAGCAACCCAAGCGCCGGCATCAGCGGTGCCGCTCTAAGTCCCGCTAAGGCAAAAGTGGTGACACCGGCACCGGAGATAATAGCACTCTGGATAGTGCCGAAGACAACAACAATCCCCTCCAGATGGAGGAGCCAGCCCTCCGGAGAGAGCGGCAGATGGAGAGGCGAAGGATGATAATTACATGCCTTCCTCTGAAGACGAGGGAAGCCTCGATGATGAAAAATTCGTCGTGCCAGAGGATCCCATCGAACAAGAGCGCTTCAAGCGCCGGCTTATAGCCACGGCAAATAGCCTTAAGAAAAAGCAGCAGCAGCTTCAATCTGATCAAGATTTGCTAGCCGACAGATGGACTGAAGTCCTGGCGGCCAAGGAATATAAACTCGAACGCCCCTCCAAGAGTTACCCAAAGTGCAGGTTGCTACCCCGACTGGAGGAGGAAGCACTGAAACCTACATCCCCAGCGTATGACGCGGCTGATCGGCCACCTCGTGGCCGCGATAGAGAAACATTCCAGCCACAAGCTCATCCCGCACCCCGACGCCATTCAAATAAGAAGGCATGGGGAAATGCGCCAGACCTGCAAGACGTATTGGAGGACAAAGCAAAACATGCAAGATCAATCTACGGATCACGAGGGTGCGCCACTATGCGAGACGATAATTGTCACGCCGGATACAGTAAAAGTAAGTCCGGTCGGGCCGAACACAGCGGGCAAGACTCATTTGAGCTATGTCGCGACATAGCCCAGTGCAGAGGCGCCGCCCACCCCCTATGCTTCACAGACGAAGTAATGGATCATAAAATCCCAGAGGTTTCAAACCCGTAAATATTGAATCATATGATGGCACAACAGATCCTGCGGTATGGATCAAGGATTTCCTCCTGCATATCCACATGGCCCGCGGTGATGATCTACACGCCATTAAATACCTCCCACTAAAACTCAAAGGACCAGCTCGGCATTGGCTCAACAGCAACCAGCAGAGTCCATTGGCCGTTGGGAAGATCTGGAAGCCGCATTCCTCGACAACTTTCAGGGCACTTATGTGCGACCACCAGATGCCGATGACTTGAGCCACATAGTTCAGCAGCCAGAAGAATCAGCCAGGCAATTCTGGACACGGTTCCTAACAAAGAAAAATCAAATCGTCGACTGTCCGGATGCAGAGGCCCTAGCAGCTTTCAGGCACAACATCCGCGACGAGTGGCTAGCCCGGCACCTTGGTCAGGAAAAGCCAAATCTATGGCAGCCCTCACGACACTCATGACCCGCTTTTTCATGGGAGAAGACAGCTGGCTGGCTCGCAGTAATAACATATCAAAGAACCATGGTACTTCGGATACCAAGGACAGCAACGGCAGGTCACGTCGCAACAAGCATAAGCGCCGCATTAACAGCGACAATACCGAGGATACGGCAGTCAATGCTGGATTCAAAGGCTCTAAACCCGGTCAGCGGAAAAAGCCATTCAAAAGAAGCACTCCGGGCCCGTCCAGTTTGGACCGTATACTCGATCGCTCGTACCAAATACACGGCACCCCCGACAAGCCAGCCAACCACACCAACATGGATTGTTGGGTGTTCAAGCATGCCGGCAAGTTAAATGCCAAAAACAAAGATAAGCGGTCACATAGTGATGACGAGGAGGAGCCCCGGCAGCCGAACACCGGAGGACGGAAGAGGTTCCCCCCACAAGTGCGGACAGTGAACATGATATACGCAACCCACATCCCCAAGAGGGAGCGGAAGCGTGCGCTCAGGGACGTATACGCGTTGGAGCCAGTCGCCCCAAAGTTCAACCCATGGTCCTCCTGTCCGATCACCTTCGATCGCCGGGACCACCCAACTAGTATCCGTCATGGCGGATTCGCCGCACTAGTCCTAGACCCAATCATCGATGGATTTCACCTCACTCGAGTCCTTATGGATGGCGACAGCAGCCTGAACCTGCTTTATCAGGACAAAGTGCGCAAAAATGGGTATAGACCCCTCAAGGATCATACCCACAAAAACGACCTTTAAAGGTGTCATACCAGGTGTAGAGGCCCATTGCACAGGCTCAGTCACACTGGAAGTGGTCTTCGGATCCCCGGATAACTTCCGAAGTGAAGAGTTAATCTTCGACATAGTCCCATTCCGCAGTGGCTACCACCCACTGCTCGGGCGAACCGCATTTGCAAGATTCAATGCGGTACCGCATTATGCATATCTCAAGCTCAAGATGCCAGCACCTCGGGGGGTCATCACAGTCAATGGAAACATAGAGCACTCTCTCCGCACGGAGGAGCACACTGCGACCCTCGCAGCAGAAGCACAAAGCAGCCTCTTAAGGCAATCCACTAGTTTAGCGATTAAGACCCGGACAACTTCAAGCGCGCCCGGAGTAATCGGCAACTAGACCGCCTGGCATGTCCCGAGCTCGCATTGCAATCCAGCCCCCACCCTGGTCCCAGCCAAGCGGCGAAATCCGTGCAATGCCTACATGATTACGCATTAAAAATACCATGGGCACAGGCGGGGAGGGGGGCACGACTGCGGCACGCTCCAAGTCGCGGCTTAAACCGCACTAGGGGCTTCCCGCTTTGTTATTTTTCTCTTTCAGTACCCTAATCTCTGGAAACCCTGTCCGGCAGCATGATTGTCGAACACATGATGCAGCAACCAAGGAGGCAGAAAGCTATGTCACACCATGAAACTCCCAGGTGGATTACGATAGCGAGTGAAATATTTTCTTTAATAATATTCCACAGCTTGCCCTTGGAAGGGACATGTCAAACAGTCCTACTTTTTGCTTATCGCACTACTTGTATCATTCTGCTTTGACGCACCTTTTTGAATAAACAATGCATAGCATTAAGACTATTATTGCATTCCTCCTTTTTATATATATGTTCATTCATGACATCTAGCACCTGTACACTCTGGTACGGCCAATACGCCATGGGCTTAAGCATACCCCATAAAACAGTGTGAGAAGTCCGAACACTTTCGACAGTGCGGCACCCCGAACTTATAGCATTATATGCATCAGCTCTGAATCATGTCTTGGGTCAATAGTTGGGTTTGCCCGGCTCCCATGTTTTGGTACCTTATGTTCCGCTATATCAGCTAAGGTAGCACTGGGAGAACTACTGCGATTGTGCCCCGGTTCTGCTGGGCTAAGCACCTCAGTAGAGAAAGCTAAAACTGACTGTCATGATAAGGCGAGAGACTGGTCGTTGTTCGAGAGGTTTCAAGTCCCTAAAGACTTATGCCGCTTAGAGCGAGGAGTCGGCTCTGTCCAGCTTAAGGCGTGTATCGCGCCCCGAATTCGGCCTTCCGAATACTAGGGGCTTCGCCGAAATTTAAAATTATAGAATTCTATGGCTAAGTGAGAGTGATAACGCATTATGGTCTGATTGCCTTGTTCGTTGTGCTGAGCACCTCCCTCGAAGGACCCAACAATGGGAACAAGAGTGCTTAGGTTTATCCCGAACACCCCATCACTCGTGGCATGGGGGCAGAAGCCGACGACTAGCCATCTCTTAGATTTGATAAACAGCCGAACAGAAGGTAATATTTTAAATTCAGACAAGCGTTGCATAGCGCATATGAACAAGTTTTCATAATACAGGATCACACGAGCAAGTTTACTCAAATATTACATATTTCGTACACTCGTCCGCTATGAGACGGGCACCCTTCAGGACACCCTCATAGTACATCTCGGGGTGGCGATGCTCCTTGCCCTGCGGCGGCCCTTCCTTCACCAGCTTCACGGCATCCATCTTGGCCCATTGCACCTTCACACGGGCGAAAGCCCGGTGTGCACCTTCGATGCAGATGGACCGCTTGATGACTTCAAGCCGTGGGCAGGCATCCACAAGCCGCCTCACCAGGCCGAAGTAGCTGTTGGGAAGGGCGTCGCCAGGCCACATCCGGACTATAAAGCCCTTCATGGCCTGTTCGGCTGCCTTGTGCAGCTCGACCAGTTGCTTCAACTGGTCGCTCAGAGGCATCGGGTGTTCGGTCCCAGTATACTAAGACCAGAACAACTTCTCCGTTGAGCTTCCCTCCTCGGCATGGTAAAACTGTGCGGCATCCGACACGCTGTGGGGCAAATCTGCGAATGGTCCTAGAGAGCTCCAGATTCGGGTAAGTAACAAGTAATTCACTTTCACATCCTTGCTTTGCATATAGAATGCCTTACCCGCCGCTATCTTCTTCATCGCATCAATCTCCTGGAGGGCCTTCTGTGCTTCGGCCTTGGCACTCTTTGCACTTTCAAGGGCGGTGGCAAGCTCGGACTCTTGCGTCTTCAAATCAAGCTCCAACGCCTCGTGCTTCGTCACGAGAGCGTGGAGCTCTTGCTGCACCTCGCCCACCCATGCCTCATGCCTTTCCCGCTCGGTGCGCTCCTTGACCGCTTTGTTTTCGGCCTCGGATAGCGCTTTCTTCAGGGTCGCCACCTCGGTCGTGGCCCTTGGCAAATTTACGATGATCCTGTCATTTTGCAATCGCATTCTTTTTATATATATCCATAGACTAGGTACTACTTACCTTTGTTCTCCTTGAGCTGCCTCTTGGCAAGGCCGAGCTCTTCCTTGGATCCTTCGAGGTCCTGCTTCAGTGCGGCGACCTCTGCAGTCAGTGCGGCAGAGGCCAGCAAAGAAGCCTACATACGCATATCCACATACTTATATTAGACTCCTGCGATATTGTTTGATCCTCTGTTCGGATTTTCTTTGTGAACACCGAATAGAGCATCAGGGGCTACTGTCTATTCAGTAATATTTTTCCTATATTTCAAAAACCTACCTCAAAGCTTGTTAGAAGGCTGGCACAGGCTTCAGTCAGTCCGCTCTTGGAAGACTGAACCTTCTGGACCACCACACTCATAATAGTGCGGTGCTCCTCGTCGATGGAAGCTCTATGAAGCGCTCCTGGCAGACTGTCCGGTGCCTCTGGATGGACAGAGGTCACCGGCACATGCGTCTTGCCCCTTTTGGAAGGAGGCCGCCTGCCTGAGTCCGGAACCACTGGAGGTTCTGGCGCGGTGTTCGGCTGAGGGCCGAACTCGGAGCCCTCGGGGGCCTTGCTCCCTCTGCTCCCGGAATCCGGAAGGTCGCCTTGAGGCGCCTCCGAGACTGTCTCCCCTCGACCCGGTGCCTCTTGAGACAATACCTCGGCGTTGTCTGTAGGGCAAGGGGAGGTGGCGGTCGTAAGTGGATCGCTATCCATATCCGACGAGCCCAGGGAGCCGTCCGAAGATACGTCGATACGGGCTCATGGCGGTCTGCATAATCATAATTCGACGTTAGGAGAAGCAGTGCGACAAAGGTATTCTATGAGTTATTTTGGCATCCGAATACTTACGACTTCGCCAGGGGCTTGGACCTGAGCAGCCACTCGTCTTCGCCTTCGGCGGCGGTGGTGGAGTAGTCCGGAAGGAGAGTCCTTCCATTCTTGGACCCTTCGCCCCCCGGTTGGGGCGGCCTTCCTTTTCTTGTCTCCCCCGACTGGAGGGGGAGCATCTTCATCTTCCTCCTCGTCTTCGGGGGAGGAGTGCGTCACGGAGTTATTGGACGATGAGTCCGATAACACCTGGCGTCGGGAACTCTTTCGGGTTCCCTTGGCCTTCTTGGTCTTCTCCGGCACCTTGTAAGGAGATGGAGTCAGCATCTCCGTCAGGAGAGCATCCGCAGTGTCTTCGGGCAGAGGGGCTGGACAGTTAATCTGCCCCGACGTCTCCACCCAGTCATGTCAAAGGCATGGAGCTCAGACCCCGCACATGATTAAGCTAGGGGAAATAAAATATCCTACCGGATGTATAGAACTCACCGAATGTGCTCGGCGCTTCGCGCTTAGCCCGCGGTCCTCGGTGAGAGAGGGAGGGACCTCGGCACCCTTGAACAGCACCCTCCAGACGTCCTTGTGCGTCGTGTCGAAGAGCTCACTCAGAGTCTGGTGCTGGGCCGGCTCGAACTCCCACAAGTTGAAATCCCGTTGTTGACACAGGAGGATCCGGCGGATGAGCATGACCTGGACTATGTTGACAAGCTTGAGATTCTTGCTTGCCATATTCTGGATACATTTCTGGAGTCCGTCCAGCTCCACCGATGAGCCCCAGGACAGGCCCTTCTCTTTCCAGGAGGTGAGCCGCATGGGGATTCCGGATCGAAACTCAGGGGCAGCCACCCAGTTGGTGTCACGCGGCTCGGTGATGTTGAACCACGCCGATTGCCACCCCTTTATGGTCTCCACGAAGGAGCCTCCAAGTCATATGACATTGGGCATCTTGCCCACCATGGCTCCGCCGCATTCTGCTTGTTGGCCTCCCACCACCTTCGGCTTGATATTGAAGGTCTTTAACCACAGGCATAAGTGGGGCCGGATGCGGAGGAAAGCCTCACACACGACTATGAACGCCGAAATGTTGAGGATGAAGTTCAGGGCCAGATCATGGAAGTCCAGCCCGTAGTAGAACATGAGACCACGGACGAATGGATGGAGGGGAAACCCCAGTCCGCGGAGGAAGTGGTGGAGGAAAACTACCCTCTCGTGAGGTTCAGGGGTACGAACGATCTGCCCCGCAGCGGGCAGCCGATGCGCGATATTCGCGGCTAAGTATCCGGCTCCGCGCAGCTTCTTGATGTGTCCCTACGTAACGGAGGAAGCCATCCATTTGCCTCCCGCTCCGGACATGATTGGAGAAGGTTGAGGGGAAGGATGTGGACTTGGGTGTTGGAGCTCGACTGCACAAGAATGGATGAGCAAGGAGGAAGAAGGCATGGGTAGAAAAAGGTTAAACCTTGTCCCTTTATAAGGGCGGCCGAAACTATGCGCCCCCACTAGCCTGGTAAAACTCGCTTATCCCCCAAGCGCCATAATCGATGGCACGGTTGGGTTACCCACGCCCGTATTGATGAGAATCCCGTAATAAGGGGAACACGATCTCTGCTTTGACAAGACGTGTCAAGAAACTACCTCGCGTTATGTGCGGGGCTAGTTAAAGGAAACGGTTCGAATAATCACCGGGCCATGGCATAATGTCATGTTGCCAAAACAAGTAAGCAGATTAGATTTGTGGAAATATTATTCTCTCTACAGTGGTATGTGGAACTTATTTTGCAGGGTCGGACACTATCCTTGTATTCAAAATCTTCCATGGTGTATTCAGAGGAGGAACCCGCCTTGCAATGCTGAAGACAATACTGCGCACTGGACTCATCGTCATTGAAGCCTGGTTTATGGGCTACTGAGGGAGTCCTGGATTAGGGGGTCTCCGGACAGCCGGACTATATCCTTTGGCCGGACTTTTGGACTATGAAGATACAAGATTGAAGACTTCGTCTCATGTCCGGATGGGACTCTACTTGGCATGGAAGGCAAGCTAGGCAATACGGATATGTATATCTCCTCCTTTGTAACCGACCTTGTGTAACCCTAGCCCCCTCCGGTGTCTATATAAACCGGAGGGTTTTAGTCCATAGGACAACATACAATCATACCATAGGCTAGCTTCTAGGGTTTAGCCTCTCCGATATCGTGGTAGATCAACTCTTGTAATACTCATATCATCAAGAATAAATCAAGCAGGACGTAGGGTTTTACCTCCATCAAGAGGGCCCGAACCTGGGTAAAACATCGTGTCCCTTACCTCCTGTTACCATCCGCCTTAGACGCACAGTTCGGGACCCCCTACCCGAGATCCGCCGGTTTTGACACCGACAGTGGGGCTTCGTGGGTTTTCGTGGCCTCGGTGTATGAATGGGTGGGCGGATGGGATGGGAGTGGGGAACCATGGCTTAGGGACGCGCTTGTCCGAAATGTGAGGTAAGTTACAAAAGTACCCCCACCGATTTGACCTAGGCGGTTCTTTCGATTCAGGGGTATCACGGGCATTTCGCGTGTCGGGATTTCACAGGAGGTGGGAGTTTTCGCGCGCGTTGTAATTTTGGAATAGCAAGGCATGGGTTGAGATGGAGGGAGTTGTCGGAGCACAATGAGACAAAGATACATCTTAAATATTTCGGGGTAACAAGGTGCGGGTTGAAATTTCCGGACAAGCCTAACGTGTACTGTACCAAATCAATGCGTACTTCCGTCAATGACAAAACAAAAACAAATCAATTCGCAGCACACAAGAGAGTCTAGTCCCGTGTACTGTACCAAATCAATTCTTACTACAAATGTCATTCAAAACTTTGAATTCATGTTATGTTCAATTAAAATATTCGCCACATGTATAATGCATGCAACCTGCTACTCAAATGAACGTTTTAGTGCATTCCAAACCTATATACTACCGCTTCAATATGAGCCAAATTTGAATTCGTTTCTCTATTTGAATAAGATATACAATAATGATTGTATTGAAATCAAACCATTTGAATTCGTTTCTCTATTTTAATAAGATCTACAATCATCATTATTGTCAAGTTAAACCATCGTTTGTGTATTATCTTCACAGCACACCACATGATTACTCTGGAGTTAGATATGAACTATGTGTACTATATGAACTCGAACTCGGTTTTTGAATCCACTTTATGTTGTTTTCAAATCACAGTATATTTCAAGCTCTAGCTATATCTTCATAATCTAAACCATGTCTCATATGTATAATGTGTTTATCACATAATGTATGGTGCCCCGCCCCCTATGCCTACAAGTATTTAGATGTGAGTTGCAAACACCACACATAACCACAAATTCAAATAAAATGTGAGATTGTTCGATATACAGTATTGTTTAGATTGTTCAATATTTAGTTGTAAGCTACAAGCACCACACATTATCACAAATTCAAATAAAATGTGAGATTGTTCGATGTATAGTATGGTTTAGATTGTTTGACATTTAGCTGTGAGTTGCAAATGCCATGCATTATCACATTATGGTATAACATGTGCAAAACCACAGCACGTGTATCACCGCTATATTCATGCATGCATATGTTTATAACACTATGATCTCCTATTCAAATATATGAATCCACTTTCATATCAAATTATGATCTTTGTTAGTCTATTACACCCACAGAATACTCGAACCTTTGTAGCTAGCACTAACTTTCTCTCATGCATGCACAACGGTACACGCCCTCCCCCTCCCTCAGCATTCTATCCATCATGCACATTCATTTTTTTTCTTTAGGTCGTTCTCCCACAGTCTCCACAACTCCTTTCCGACACACACTAATCGATAAACCTCTCCAGCAATGTATGCCTACAACATACACACGCACCTTCCATCTCCTCCTTTCTGTGTCCATGCCTCGTGTCTCTCATACGGTCCCACACACGTGTAAACTCTCGCCCCTCTTTTCATCCATCTCACAACCGCACACTCGTCCCCTTATCTAGCTAGTACATAGCTCGGCCTCTCGCACCACCTCCTAGCTCCATTCTCTCTGTTTATCCGTCTCGCTGGGCCTTATTTGCCTCTAACAAATGGATGTACACCGACCGATCTCCCGCTATACATATAGCTAGCTAGGTCCTTATAACTCATTTTCCCCATGCGTCAATCGATCTACCTCATTAGTTATGTCTCTCCCTTCCTCTGACAAACAACAATTGATCTACTAATCTAGTTAGGTTTGCTTACCAAACACATGGTTCCCCTTCATCATCCATGCATGCGTCCTAATAGATCTATCACGCACAGGCACACGCAGAAACACATCACCACTCTTATTGATATTATTGCAGTTCTACCCTCAGTTTGTCTAGTAGGCCTCTCCCACCATCTTCGAGAAGCAACTCCATCACCCATCCAGCACTCTACCTCTCTCTCTATCTCTCTCTCCTCTCTCTCTCTCTATCCCAACCTATATCCTGTCCTTCAGTTATGTATGGATGCCGACCGCTCTCCCTCATGACATAGCTGGGTCTCTCCTTCTCAACACATATACGAGTCGTTCTACCTCTCTAGTTAGGCCTTGCCCTCCCCATCCCCCCACCCCCACACACACCGATACATCGAGTGCTCTAGACATGTCTCCCTGCCACACACAAACTTGCCCTGTGCCCTCTGACATTCTGGTTGGTCAGTCGCCCTATATATTTGACTTGTACACACACAATTTTGATGGCTCTCCTCATCGATCTTGCACCCACCCACTTGACCCTCTCTTCGACTCTATCGATATCTATGACCCCTCCCTCTCTTCTCGTGGATTGCCCCCTCTATATATGATATGGATAGGCCTCTATTTCATACACATTGCATGCAAAATTTTGTTTGATATGGATCGCCCCCTCTATATATGATATGGATATTCCCACAAATACATTCACGAAATCAGCCCCAAACAAAAAGCACTCACGAACGCACACGCCATCTGTCTAGGTTTGTATCTCTCTCACACACACCCACATAGGTCACTACTAGGAAAAGGGCTATAGATGATATGGCCACTAATGGCGCACCAGACATGTGGTGCGCCACTACTATATAGTAATGGCGCACCATGAGTTGGTGCGCCATTAGTGTGGTAGACACTAATGGCGCACCAGACACACGGTGCGCCATTAGTAACAATTATTTTATTTTTCCAAAAATACTAATGGCGCACCAGGGAAGAGTGCGGCATTACTAGTTTAACTAGTAATGGCGCACCACCAACGCAGTGCGGCACTACTTTTTTTGCAAAACTACTAATGGCGCACCTCAAGCTGGTGCGCCATTAGTAACCAGGGTTACTAATGGCGCATTTGTGGGTGGTGTGCCATTAGTAACCTGGGACCAGCTATATATTTTGGACATCCACACCTACACACTCACTTTCCCCACTTCATTCTCTCCACCTCCTTCTCCAAGCTTGTGTTGGCTGCCTCCTCCTCCTCACCTCGTTTGCACCATAGATTCATCAAAATTAAGTGGTTAAATTACCTTTTTTGATAGGTAAGTAAGGGGAAAGCTATCTTTATGTTGTAGATCTACTTTTTTTCTCCCTAGCTCGCTCCAACAACGTGCACATGCACTTTTTATGGCCTTGCTAGATCTATGTATGTTTGTGGTGTTGCATATGTTTGTGGTGTTGCAAATATGTTTGTGTTTGCAGGTACCGGTATTTGAAATGCGATAGTTGCCAATATTTTGCCAGAATGTTGATTCATTTCCGTTTCGGCGAGAATTTTAGCACTATGCATTCTTTTTGGTCCTATTTTTAGGAAAAGTCATGCAAATTTTTTTCTTGGTTCTAAAATATCGATTTGCTCTACCCCGCAGGCGACCATGGTCTGCACGATGACCGAAGGCATCGTGAATAGGTTTTTGAGCTCCGCGAAGGCCGAGATGCTTCAAAAGAACGAGACGGAGATAAGATGTCCGTGTCAAAGATGCAAGCTGAAGAGCCTTATTGCGGACCCGGATTCTGGGCAGGTGCGGGACCACCTGCTCTTGCGTGGTTTCATGGATGGCTATCGGTGGCAAGGTGATGAAGATGACTATGAAGTCGTCCATGGGGGCCGGACAAGAAATGAAGAAGGGCAGCAAGACAACCACCGTGGTGAGGGCGGGCGAGAAGACAAAGAATCTCCAGGACATGATCACGACAGTGATACTGTACACAGTCATCATGTAGAAGATGCCGGACATGATGATGAGGAAGATCAAGACGAAGGGCATGATCATGAAGATGAAGATGCCGGAGCAGATGACGATGGAGGCTGGGTGCAGGACCCTCATATTCAACAGCTGCCTCTCAAGCACACGGATAATGCAAGAGCTGCTGCCCGAGAGAAAGCCAAGCTGGGTCAACTGGAGATAGATGCGATTACTCCATTGTATGAAGGATGCAGGCCTGAGGATACCCGCCTGAAAGTAATGCTCATGGCTCTGGAGATGAAGGTAAAACACAAAATGACCGACGCATGCTTCGGCAAGAACATGTCATTCTGGCACGAACGTCTTCCCAAGGGGAACAAGTGCCCGACCAGTTTCGAGGAGGCGAAGAAAATCGTGTGTCCTCTGGATTTACCGCACGTGAAATACCATGTGTGCATGAACAATTGCATCATATATCGGGACGAGCATGCGGAGTCTACCATATGTCCGGTGTGCAGCGTCACTCGATACAAAAAGAGGAAGAAAGCTCCTCGAAAAGTGGTGTGGTACTTTCTGATCACTCCTCGTCTGCAGCAGTATTTCGCGGACCCTAAGGTAGCAAAGGTCCTGCGTTGGCATGCAGATAGGGAGGAGAAGAAGCGAGAAGATGACGGAAATGATCTGGAGATAAATAAAAAAGACAAGATGCTGAGTCACCCTAAGGATGCTAGCCAGTGCCAAGAGTTGAACTTAGAAGACCCAGAATTTGGGAACGATCCAAGGAACATCATGCTGGGCGCGAGCACCGATGGATTCAATCCGTTTGGCATCCAGAGAAGCACACATAGCACCTGGCCCGTGTTTGTGTGGATGTACAACCTTCCCCCTGGTTGTGCATGAAGAGGAAGTACATTCACATGAGTATGCTAATTGAAGGGCCGAAACAACCAGGGAATGACATCAATCTGTATCTGGGGCTGCTGAAAGAGGAGCTAGACATGCTGTGGAAAATGCCAGCCAATACGTGGGACGCCGCAGGGAAAGAATATTTCCCTATGAGAGCCGCTCTACTCACGACGGTGCACGACTATCTCGGTTACGGATATCTCATGGGGCAGGTGGTTCACGGATTTTCTGGATGCGTCAGGTGCATGGATGACACAACGTATCGCCAGCTAGATAGAGATCCCGGGTCTTCGAAAATCGTGTTCATGGGACATCGAAGGTGGCTTCACGATGATTACCCATGGAGAAAACGCAAGGATCTGTTTGATGGTGAAACCGAACCCCGAAGACGCCCGCGTACGAGGAGCGGTGTCGGTGTACTAGAGTAGGGGTACCCTATTACCCCGAACTCGTGCACGGGCAGTTGCAGCGCCCCGCGGCAAGGCTTGCCGGGTGACCGCCAGGACCCTCCGTGGTTCCCTTGAAGACCATTCAAGAACAAAGTACTCAAACCAAGGCCCCGGCAAAAGGAGCTCGCCGGGAAGGGCCAACCCAGGCCCCGGCAAGAGGAGCTTGCCGGGAAGAGACAAGACCCCGGCAAGAGGAGCTTGCCGGGAGGGCCAACCAAGGCCCCGGCAAGAGGAGCTTGCCAGGAAGGGACAAGACCCCGGCAAGAGGAGCTTGCCGGGAAGGCCACTCAAGGCGTACCAAGGAAGCTTGCCGCGACGCGCCCTGCGTCCCGGCGAGATCCGGCGAGCGACAAGCTTCCGAATGCGACAAGACGACAGCCGCGGCAAGGAGCTTGCCGCGGGATACCCCCACTTCGTGCCCGCGCTCCAGCTTACCTGCTAACGTGTCGCTCTGGGACTCTCCCAAGCACACGTGGCGGGGGGCCGTGCAGCTAGGGGTACGTGGTGGCAAGCGGAGATGAAGAGAAGCCCATCGTGGCAAACGGTGGCGCTCCTAACGGTCACCCTTTGCACTGTTTAGGAGACTCAGACAGGCATTTAATGCCCTTGTCCCCTGCCGTCAGAGTTAGGTAGGGTGCACTGTATCCACAGTAGCGGTAGCTGCACCTACCGCATCTTTTTCCATTTTTACCCTTCTAGTCTACGTTGCCACTTGTGGGTAACCCCTTGAAAGTATAAAAGGAGGCCCAAGCGCAACGTAGAAGGGGGGGAGCAGGTCCAGCCAGTTCGGCTCATTCAACACCAGAAACACTCTCACGCTCAGTTTGGCAGCGTCCATCGCTCCTGAGCAAGAATCCAATATACACAAACAAGCAGCAGTAGGGTTTTACACATCCGTGCGGCCCAAAGCTGGGTAAAATCGCCCGCGTGCACTGCCTCGATCCGCTCTTTGTGCGCTCTCCGCCCCCCACCGAACCGAAAGGGGCCCTGTCCCCATAGGTGTTGGTGGAATCAGCATCGCCCCCGACATCTCTGGCGCGCCAGGTAGGGGGGCGTCGAGATCGTGCGAACCCGATCCGGCGTGCACGCAAGCTAAATCTTCATCGTCATGGCTCCCAAGGAGCGGGCGAGCAAAAGAACGACGCCAGTGCGGCAACAGAAAAAGCTAAGTCATGCAAAACTTTAGATATTTCCTTTCTATATAAGGTTATCCGCCTTGGAGATCTTGTTCTTTGTACGGAAAACCTGTGCGCGGAGGAATCAACTCGTAGCTAGTCGCGCCCTTACTTTGTTTCGAGTCCGCTCAACAACTTAAGTGAGCTGCTAGCGCCCTTACTTTGCTTCGAGTCCGCTCAGCAACTTAAGTGAGCCGCTAGCGCCCTTACTTTGTTTCGAGTCCGCTCAACAACTTAAGCGAGCTGCAACTAGTTGCGACAAGATTGCTTGTCAGTAGCGACCCCGCCAGCAGGCTGCTGAAGTTCCGCACTCGGCGCTCGCGGCAAGGGTGCCTGCACCGGCAAGTTTCCCTAGAAAGCGTAGGGTGGACGTACAAAGAGGGGTTGAACAGGAAGATAGCATGCGCTATTTATTTGAGATTTCTGCATAGACCTGTATGCCGAGGAGCCTTCTCGGGGCTAGTTGCGCTCCATGTTGCCTTGAGTCCGCTCGGCAACTTGTGCGGTTGCGCTAGAACCAAGAAGGTAAACCTTTCCGGGAGGCGTTGTTCCCGAATAGCCGCTAAGGGCCCGTTCCCTCAAGCGCTACTGGCTGGATCGTACGCACCGGAAAGCATTCCAACAGGCATAGGGAATATGCAGCAAAAGTCGAAATTCTCAAGCGAGTTAAGTGCACTTCGGATGCTAATCACTTGCTATGTTTGAACGCAGTTATGGCCCGGGGGCTGGCAACGCCCCTAGGGCCAATCTTTCCGGCGACGATCTTGTCGGGAGCCGGCGTCAAGAACGACGAAGTTCTTCGCCATAAGCCTTTCCGGCAATGATCTTGCCGGGAGCCGGTGTCAAGAACGACGAAGTTCTTCGCCATAAGCCTTTCCGGCAACGATCTTGCCGGGATCCGGTGTCAAGAACGACGAAGTTCTTCACCATAAGCCTTTCCGGCAACGATCTTGCCGGGAGCCGGTGTCAAGAATGACGAAGTTCTTCGCCATAAGCCTTTCCGGCAACGATCTTGCCGGGAGCCGGCGTCAAGAACAACGAAGTTCTTCGCCAAAAGCCTTCCTGGCGACCAGCTTGCCGGAAGCCGGCATAGAGAACGTCAAAGTTCTCTGCTGAAGATAAAAGCCTTCCCGGCAACGAGCTTGCCGGAAGCCGGCATCGAGAACGTCAAAGTTCTCTGCTGAAGATAAAAGCCTTCCTGGCAACGAGCTTGCCGGAAGCCGGCATCAAGAACGTCAAAGTTCTCTGCTGAAGATAAAAGCCTTCCTGGCAACGAGCTTGCCGGAAGCCGGCATCGAGAACGTCAAAGTTCTCTGCTGAAGATAAAAGCCTTCCTGGCAACGAGCTTGCCGGAAGCCGGCATCGAGAACGTCAAAGTTCTCTGCTGAAGATAAAAGCCTTCCTGGCAACGAGCTTGCCGGAAGCCGGCATCGAGAACGTAAAAGTTCTCTGCTGAAGATAAAAGCCTTCCTGGCAACGAGCTCGCCGGAAGCCGGCATCGAGAACGTCAAAGTTCTCTGTTGAAGCTAAAGCCTTCCCGGCAAGCGAGTATCGCTGGGGGCTGTGAGTGCCAAGAATCGTCCACGGCAAACCAGAGTTGCCGGGGGCTGCAATATCAGATAAGTCTTTCATCCCTCATCATGCATCCTCTTATGGACTGGGGAATGCGAAACCACGCTTCTTCCCGGAAACTGCCGTGCTCCCTCGACTCTAGGCCCTGGGGCTCGTTCTCGGGGCCAAGTTTGGTCATAGTCGCAGCAGCAAAGGGATGAAATGAGGAGACCGCACCCACCTCGTTCCTGCCTCCGTCAAAAGCGTGAGAAAGGTCGAGCGACGTGGGAAGGCGGCAGGGTCTGTTGCCGGGGGATGAAATGTCTGTCCGAGGGATACCAAGGATTTGCTCCTTGGTGTGGGTTTAACTCGCGAGACAAATAACCCGGCAAGCATCCCCTTTTCATTAAAAAACATCCCACTCAGGTACAGTCCATAGAGGATGAAAAACATGAAAGAGAGGATTACAAGTTCTAGATACAGCTAAGGCCCGAAGGCTTACAAATTGAAAAGATAAGATGCCCGTAATCCCTTTCCTGTCCCTCTTTTCAGGAGGCAGGTCAAGGAGGCGAAAAGGGCAAAAGGAGTGCCTAGGCGAGCTACGGGTGCCAGAAGACACCAAGGGAACATCCCGGGGGCCGTCCGAAAGCTGGACGGCGACGGCGGCGCTGGAAGCAGGGCTCGAAGACGGGGCGGCAGGGCGTCAGGATGCTGTCGAGGGCACCACGCCCTCATACTCCGACCTGACGGCCTTGTCGCCAGCCCTCTTCCCCTTCCGCAGCCTCCCTACGCCAGCCGCCCAAGGAGACGACCCCGGGGAGTTCAAGAAGCCGGCGACGCAGATGATGGGGTCGCCGGTGCCGCGCAAAGCGGCGCCCGACGCCTAGTCGGACCCGCTACCCCGTCGCCCGCTACCCTCGTCGTCGCTGTCGCTCCCCTCCTCGTAGCTCTCGCTCGAGGAGGAGCCTTCGCTGTCGGAGGAGCTGTCCATGCAGCACTTCGCCCGAGTGCCGAAGCACCCGAAGGCCTTGACGGAGAGGAGGTCGCCCTCCATCAACTTAAAATGGAGGGTAAACCCCTCCGTCAAGCTGTGGATGCGGGCGAACGTCTTCCACCCTCGATCAAGATACATCACATTAGGGGCTGGGAATGCAACGCGGACTCGCGTGCCGCTGATCCCACAGCCCCTCATGTGCAGTCTCAGCATCTCGGGCGGGTCCGACTCCATCGCGCGCGCAAACGGAGCTGGAAGCCGGAGGCGACGACGAGGCGCCCGGTGCAGCCTGACGAAGAACTCGCAAGGGTCGTCCCCTATATGGACCGCCATGGGGGAGGAGCCGCCGGCGGAGGTGAAGCTGACGCGCCGCCCCGTCTGCCTCTTCCCCGGGCACCTCGACCTCGTCCTCGACCTCGTCCGCGACCTCGCCCCCTCCCTCTTCCCCTTATGGCTGGCTCTGCCACCACGGGCGCGGAAGAGGGAGAGATGCGCTGTCTGGCGGCGACCCTCGCCGCCACCGATGAAGGGCCTGGGTTCCCTTTCTCCATGGCAGATGAGAGAAAGGGGAGCAGAAGCTGAAGAAAGGAGAAGATGAGAGAGTGCGGGTTTCTGTGCTCCCATCCCGCTCTTTATAAAGGAGCGAGGTGGGGGCTCGGCCGCCCTGCTCAGCGAATCAAGGCACGGGAAGGGCAGGGAGTCAGGGCCAACCCGCTCGCGACGGCCCAGTTTCCCACTCCACCGTCCGTGACCCCAAGCGCATGGGAGCCGCGTGGTGGGGATGCAGAACTAAGGCGACAGATGAGGCGGCCTCGCTCCGCCCCGTGAACGCGGGGAGTGGACGTCCCGAAACCGCGCACCGGCCCGTCCAGTAAATGCACCACGCCCTCACACCTACCTCCGTTTAAGGAGGAGGGCGTGAACCGTCCCCATCATCGTGGCCTGACGCATGCTCGGGGGGCTTAGCCCCACACATGCCACCCACGATCTCACCCACGACGCCGCGTTTGACGCGTGCCGTTCTGGGCGTGCGCTGTGGGAGCGGAGTTAGATTGGGCGTGACCTAGGCCGCGCGTGCCCGTGCACTGTTTTGGGCCTGGCCCAACAGCGCTCGGCACCGTGTGTGGCCCAGGCCTGGGGGCTCCTGTCGGTGTACTAGAGTAGGGGTACCCTATTACCCCGAACTCGTGCACGGGCAGTTGCAGCGCCCCGTGGCAAGGCTTGCCGGGTGACCGCCAGGACCCTCCGTGGTTCCCTTGAAGACCATTCAAGAACAAAGTACTCAAACCAAGGCCCCGGCAAGAGGAGCTCGCCGGAAAGGGCCAACCCAGGCCCCGGCAAGAGGAGCTTGCCGGGAAGAGACAAGACCCCGGCAAGAGGAGCTTGCCGGGAGGGCCAACCAAGGCCCCGGCAAGAGGAGCTTGCCGGGAAGGGACAAGACCCCGGCAAGAGGAGCTTTCCGGTAAGGCCACTCAAGGCGTACCAAGAAAGCTTGCCGCGACGCGCCCTGCGTCCCGGCGAGATCCGGCGAGCGACAAGCTTCCGGACGCGACAAGACGACGGCCGCAGCAAGGAGCTTGCCGCGGGATACCCCCACTTCGTGCCCGCGCTCCAGCTTACCTGCTAACGTGTTGCTCTGGGACTCTCCCAAGCACACGTGGCGGGGGGGCGTGTAGCTAGGGGTATGTGGTGGCAAGCGGAGATGAAGAGAAGCCCATCGTGGCAAACGGTGGCGCTCCTAACGGTCACCCTTTGCACTGTTTAGGAGACTCAGACAGGCATTTAATGCCCTTGTCCCCTGCCGTCAGAGTTAGGTAGGGTGCACTGTATCCACAGTAGCGGTAGCTGCACCTACCGCATCTTTTTCCATTTTTACCCTTCTAGTCTACGTTGCCACCTGTGGGTAACCCCTTGAAAGTATAAAAGGAGGCCCAAGCGCAACGTAGAAGGGGGGGAGCAGGTCCAGCCAGTTCGGCTCATTCAACACCAGAAACACTCTCACGCTCAGTCTGGCAGCGTCCATCGCTCCTGAGCAAGAATCCAATATACACAAACAAGCAGCAGTAGGGTTTTACGCATCCGCGCGGCCCGAAGCTGGGTAAAATCGCCCGCGTGCACTGCCTCGATCCGCTCTTTGTGCGCTCTCCGCCCCCCACCGAACCGAAAGGGGCCCTGTCCCCATAGGTGTTGGTGGAATCAGCATCGCCCCCGACAAGCGGCGAGGAAATAGACGAGCTGTTGAAAAATTGGAAAGATTGCCCACTGTCGGGAAAGAAGCAAAAGGCGCCAAAGCCGCTGCTGAAGGTATGGAAAACGAGGTCTGTTTTCTAGGACTTGCCGTACTGGAAGATCCACCGTGTGCCTCACAGCCTTGATGTCATGCATATCACGAAGAACGTGTGTGAGAGTCTGCTTGGTACCCTGCTCAACATGCCAGAGAGGACAAAAGATGGGCCAAAAGCAAGGGCAGACTTGAAATCAATGGGCATCAGGGAGGAGCTTCACGCTAATGATGATGATGATGAGGCGAAGCAGGACACATAAAGTCGTCGCAAAGGCAAAAAGGCCAAGAAGACCGGAAATGACTACCCTCCCGCGTGCTTCACTCTAAGTCAGGAGGAGATCGAGCAGTTTTTCACCTGCCTCGTTGGAGTAAAACTTCCTTACGGTTACGCGGGGAAGATAAGCAGATACCTAGACCCAGCGAAGCAGAAGTTTAGCGGGATGAAGTCTCACGATTATCACATGCTGATGACGTAGATACTTCCAGTTGCAATCCGTGGGATCATGGACGTGCACGTCCGTGAAACGCTATTTGGCCTATGCAACTTTTTCAACGTCATCTCTCAGAAGTCGGTTCGCGTGAGGCAGCTCAGAAGGCTACAGGAAGAGATCGTGGTGATACTATGCGAGCTTGAGATGTACTTCCCGCGAGCATTCTTCGACGTTATGGTGCATCTGCTGGTCCATATCATGGAGGATATCATCCAACTCGGGCCGACGTTCCTGCATAGCATGATGTCGTTCGAAAGGATGAATGGTGTCATCAAAGGATACGTTCACAACATGTCACGTCCAGAGGGAAGCATAGCCAGGGGCTTTCTGACCGAAGAGTGCATCTCCTACTGCACGAATTATCTAGGCATCAAGAACCCCGTTGGTCTGCCCGTCAACAGGCACCTCGGCAGGCTCGCTGGATGGGGTCACCGTGAGGGTCGCCGCGAAATGCATGTCGACTTCGAGGGTCGACTCGCCGACTTTGAAAGAGCAAACCTATTCGCGCTACAACACACAGACGTGGTTGATCCTTGGGTGGTAGAGCACAAAACCTTTATTGAGAAGACGTACAATGACCGAGGCCAACAGAGGACGGACGGAGATATAATCAAAGAGCACAACTCATGTTTCATGCATTGGTTCAAGCAGAAGCTTCTGTCGTACCCTTTACATGAGGATTCTTCCACAGAAGAACAACTCATATTCGCCTTGTCACAGGGCGCCGAGCACAACCTAATGACCTATGAGGCGTACGATATCAACGGCTACACATTCTACACCGAGGACAAGGACATGAAGAGCGATGGTTATCAGAACTCTGGGGTAATGATGGAATCCTACACCGGTAACGACAAGGACAGATACTACGGAAGGATCGAGGAGATCTGGGAGCTGAGCTACGCTGGACATATGGAGCTGAGCACCGCCGCCGAGCACCCCCATTTGATGATATTTTCAAATAACAAATTTGATGATATTTTTAAAAAAATTATTACTGTTTTTATAAAAAAATTATTACTGTGTCATATTCATATTCATTTTCTAATTAATAATAATAATAACATACTAATGGCGCACCGGTCGGGTGGTGCGCCATTGCTATCCAAAAAAAGATTTCTAATGGCGCACCGCTCGGAGGTGAGCCATTGCTATAAATAAACATACTTATGGCGCACCGCTAGGGGGTGCGCCATTAGTAATCTTCCCCCTAGCTCTAATTCGCCCGACCCCTTCGTCCCTCCCTCTCTCGCCAGATCCACTTCCCCCCGCTGCCCCGACCAACGCCGTCGCCGCCCCTACGTGCGCCACCGCCCCCACGCCCCCACCACTGCAGCTCCGCCATCACCAACGCCTCCGCGACCTCGCCGTCGCCGCTAGCCTCCCCGCGTCAGCCCCTGCCCTTCCCCCCGTCGCCGTCCCCGACAGCCCCTGCCCTCCGTCTCCATCGCCGCCCCCAGTCAGCCCCTGCCCTACCCCCCATCGCCATCGCTGACAGCCTTCCCTTTAACAACAAGGCGCTGACGCCCCATCTCTTGTCTCGTTAGCAGGAACCAAAGAAGGAGAAGGCCCCGGTGGCGTCGTCGAAGCCGGCCAAGTCCGGCGGTGGCAAGCAGAAGAAGAAGAAGTGGAGCAAGGGCAAGCAAAAGGAGAAGGTGAACAACGTGGTGCCCAAGTACAAGCAGATCACGCCCTCTGTCCTCTCCGAGCGCCTCAGGGTAACGCCCGCTCGCCATCCCCCCTCCTCCTCATGGCTCCTGGTGAAGTGTTCTGCTCTGAGCAAGAACAAGATCTCTGTTTTGGGGTCAGTCAGTCAGATTTTGCTTGGTGTGCCATGTTATAGCTAGGATGCGGAGTGCAGTGGTGATCATTCATGTTTGGTGTCATAGATATTTCATAATCTAATTTGGACATGCGCAGTACTAATGCCTGATGGTGTTTTACGTGATTCAACATCACCATCGATTTTTAGGGTTTCAGAGTTATTAAATGTTGTTTGGCGACTTTGCTGAACAATTCAGAGAGCACTAGTCCATTCTTGGTTGTACACTTTAAATTTGTTACATACTTTCTTTGTATGTATGGTCATCTAGCTACACATGCATATATTGTTATGCTACGCAAATTGTATCATCTTGCCACTTAAGTCAGCCTTCCCTTTAAGCAGAGTGATGCCTTTCGATGTCACACAATAATGTTTGTTGCAAGAACATTATGCTCTTAGTGTTCGTTTGTTTACAGAGATCCTTCTTATATATACTGATGATGAGTCTTGTTGAAACCTTACATATGTCGGTTCCTGCTTATTTTCTCCAATGGCACAAACTTGAGCTGCTAGCATAAAAAGTGTTGCAGGCGATAGACAGTGAGGAGCTACTGTCAAAAACTTGATCTACTGTCAAAAAATTCAGTTAGGTACAGTTATCATCATGTAAGAAAATGGCCATAATGTGCCCTGATAATGATGTATTTTGTCATAAAAATATATAGTGGACTGCCATGATAATGACATGCTGCTAGTAGTTACTTCCATGAGTTGTTTTATTGACATGGCACATTTGCAATGGAGTTTTATATATCTTTAGCCACTGTTCATTAACAGCAAGTTAGTTTTGTTTATAGTTGAAAGTAAGTGTGTGGTTTGAAATTTTGATCTGATTATGGCATGTAGAATTATGTCTGTTTTGTTTTGTAACTAGAAGACCAAAGTGTGTTACTCACCTGGGATCTTAACTGTTGGTGGGTAGTATTGTAACTAGAAGACCATGTATTTTCAGAATTGAGCTAAAGATTTGGGGGGTAGTATTTCTGATTTTAGAGCACCTTTGCTGGGTGTATTTTACAGCAGCTGTTGGAATCAAAACAACGCTTGTGGGTTGTCCTGTTAAGTTGAATGAGTCATTAGAGGGCAGATAGAGTCACCCACACCAATTAATGTTTATGAAGAAGAAGAATAAAGCTGTTGCTGCTGCTGTTATGCATGTATTCATTGTTGCTGCTGCTGTACTTGTGATGATGTCGTACTTGTGATGATGCTACTCCTGATCTTCGGAAATGACCCATTGGCGACTTCATTACGCACGGATAATGATTTTGCAGGTACCCCGAGAGGCCCTTGAGTTTGCTGGAATGTCGATTAACTTCCGTTCCGGCAAATTCGTGTACTCCATATGTCCTATTTTCAGCAAAGGTCATGCTGAAATTTTCCGTGAATTTTAGCATGACTTTGCTAAAAATAGGACATATGGGGTACTTGCGACTAATGCATGGGCCGGGGTATCTTAGTACTTAATTAAGTAGGATCAACTGCCCCGCCATTCTTGCTGCATTAAACCATAGGTGGCAATAGAGCCAAGTGATTAGGCCCAACTTAGAATTCTCCTTCCCAGCTTAGCTTTTAGGGTGCCTCGGCATCGACAAACCCTAAATGATAAAACCTTGGATTTTAGGGTGCCTTAGTGTCGCTAAGAACCTAAATGATGAAAGCTTAGGCTTTTAGGGTGCCTCGGCGTTGACAAACCCTAAATGATAAAAGCTTAGCTTTTAGGATGCCTCGGTGTCGACAAACCCTAAATGATGAGACCATGATCTTGTTCCTTGACAATAACCAACTTTTTGACCAAACTTTTTTCCTATTTAGAGCGAAACATGGCCCACAACAATGAGGCCGGTGGTTCGGGCGGCAAGCAATTCTGGGAGCTGTCCCAGCAGATGGAGGAACAACCTCACCGCTATGAGGACGCCGCGGAAGACACCAATCCTGACTACACAACCCCTAGTGGCGTCGGGGATGACACCACTGATGGTGCCACCGAGGATGCCACCACTGATGGTGCCGCTGAGGATGCCACAACTGATGATGCCAGCGCATGCACAAATGGCAGACAACCGAAGAGGCAACGGAAGGATCGGCGCCCGAACGTGCTCCGCACCATCAAGGAGGAATTTACTCAAGTGAACTCCGACGGGCATCCAACGGCGCCCAAAGAATTAGTCAAGGGGTACTCGCTTCAGCTTGGGTGCATTCTCCGAAGCACCGTCTCGATCAACACCGAGAACCTAAGGCATAAGGACCGAGGGAATTTGTGCAACCTCCTCTTCACAAAGTTGCACGAACGATACAAGTTCCCCGCTGAAATTTGTAAACACACGCCTCTCAGGGAATAAAGTGAACCGTGCCGCCCTCACGATGATGAGCACGGCCATGTCTACTTGGAAAAGCGCGGTGAAGAGAATGATTGACAAAGGTGATAGTTATGAGAAGATCAAGGTGAAAAATCCTTCGATCAGTGAAAATGACTACAAGGAGTTCAAGATCAAGTGCGAGAGCAACGCAACCTCCGAATCAAGTCAGTGGGGGAAAGAAATGCGGGAGTTGAACTTAGGGGAACACAAACTCGGTCCCGGCGATTACAGAGTGGTGGAGCCTATATGGGACAGGGAGGACACGGAGTGTGCCGAGCAAGGCCTACCGCCCCGCTTCGAGAAATACCGTGACAAGCAGACCAGGAACTATGTCAGGACCCGATAACAAAGGAGCTTACCACAGATCTGAAGACCAGGGCCCTTGAGCTTGTTCTGGCGAAGGAGACTGAAAGCAGTAGTGCGGGGTCGTCTCAGAGCACCCCTTGGGACAGCACTCTAAATAGGGCGTTGAACGTAATGAAAAACAAGGATAAGCTCAGTAAGCCCTCGTCAGCTGGTCGTGTGGCCGGCAAAGCCTTGTCCACAAAATGGTCGTCATACTATAATGCTAGTGGGAGAAAGGAGAGAAAGACCAGCTCGGAAAGCCAGTCGCGCGTGGTTCAAGAACTCAAGGCACAAGTGGCATGGATTCCGGAGATTGTCCAAGAGAAAGTGCAACAACAACTGGGATCGACGCTCACCGGCATTATGCCTACCTTGATTCATAGGCTGACGACATGGATTGCGGGCGGCCAACAGGGGCCGCCCCCGATTCCCAGCTTCACGGCCAGCAACTCGCACAATGCGCAGGCGGCGCCATTGGTGTCTCCGGCGGAGGTGGTATTGGTGTCCCTGACACCGGCATGGGCATTGGAGCTTAATGCACCCGGGTATACGCTGGCCGGCACCTCGGTAGCAAGCGGCCCTTCCGTCAGTTGCATGCCCGCCGTTGGCGGTACCTCGACATTAGCCGAGTTCGATGCCATCATCACCGTAACTAATTAAGCCTCTCGGCCGAGGACTTCATCTCCTTGCCTTTGACTAGGCATCCCTAATGCCCTACATGTTTTTGCAGGGCGCCGCCGACGTTCCGTGCACTCTCCTGCACTTTGTGAACGACGAGTTGGTCGATGTTGCCAAGGGAAAATCGTTCAACCGGGCAACCCCGTGTTCCACGGTAATCTGATGCCACCCACCGTGTATAGCGTTCAACTAGTTCGGGTGCTGCCAGGCTGCGACGAGTTGTTACCTCCGATTCGACCCGCCGGGGCCGACGAAGATGATCTGATGACCCTCAGCGCCTGCCTAAGTTGGCCCCTGCTTTGGCCAAAGAGCCAGATTCGTTTGTGGGCGGGGGACACCACCCTAAAGACAACACCACCAGTCGTGCCGGCGCCAAGCCATGGCAAGACCGCCGCAACGCTACCGGACATGCCGGACATCCCTATGGCACAGGATCCGAACATGCATATGGCACAGGATCCGGACGACGACGACAATGACGACGGTACATTTACCAACGTCGATAAGTACTTTGCCGAACATGGGTACGATGAGGAATTCTTGGGGCCTCCTTCTCAAGAACCCAACCCTACAAAAGACGATTGCGATCTAGCTGGTACCGCGGAGAAACCCAATTGCAACAGGCATCGTCTGGCGTTCAGTTCTCAGGAGACGCCTCCAGCTGCCGACTTCACCGAGCCTCAGATAGCCGAGGTGCGAAATATTATCAGCCCCAACACACTCAAGAAGGTGGTCTGTGAGCAGAACTCGGTCCCATTACAGCAGAAGAAGAACAGACGGAAAAGAAAGAGTAACAAGGGTGCGAGCCAGTCGGCACCGAGTACGATTCGTGTTCAGGACGGGCCACCTTCACCTAAGGATATCTCGAGGATGGTGCATGTGGCGGGAAGGCCGATGCTACCGACTAATATGCTCAATGGTGCAACCGGTGCTATGCGGAGTCTGCATGACAGTGTTCTTTCTTTGGAGAAGCGGTGTCTCAGAGAGAATGACGTGGCATACCCGGTTTTCGTGGCTGAGGTGCCACAGGGCAAGGGCTTTGTGGATAACTCCATCGGGGGTATGATCATCATGCGGTTTGATGACATCTTCGCTATGTTTAACCTTCATCTGCTGCACTACACCTTCGTTCGGCTATTTTCGCTGAGTATGGAGATGCGGATCATTAGAGACAAGACCCCGGACATCGTGATCCTTCTACATGCATGCCAAGATCTTGGGCAGCGCTGGGGACTGGCAAGTCGCGAGTTCTTACCTCGAAGGCGTCATTCTGGCAAACCCAGATAAGGATAACTTCCTCGTGCCTTACTTTCCCGAGTAAGTCGTCCCCTCAACCGCCCTGTAACATATGATTTCTTAGATTTCGATTGTTTTTTTTTCTAACATTCCGTGTTTTGTTCAGTGACACACATTGCACACTCATCCTCTTAAGCCTGAAATATTCCATGGCCACGTATTTCGACTCGGACCGTCAGTCGAAGAAAGACTACACAAATATCAAGAAAGTTCCTGATGATGTTCTCCCCGGCTACGCCAAATCTGGAGGCACCTTCACCAGGCCAGTTCGTAAGTACGGCAAGCACGTGTTCGCCCACAATACGACGTTCTGCTGTGTCAAGCAGCCGCCTGGCGGTCAGAAGGATGCCTACTACGCCCTCCATCACATGCGAGCGATCGTACGGGACCATAATCACCTTCTGCTACCAAATAATCTCAAAGATTGGGCCACGAGCTTGTCGGCAATCCAGGACGCGGACATCAGAGAAGAATTCTTTCGCATCCAGTCGGAGTTTGCGGAAATCATCCATCAAGATGTCCTTCGTACCTCGGGGCAGTTCAACCTCAGCAATCGTCTAACAGTGAGATAGACACAACGCTACAAATGCAGGCTGACAACGCCCATGATTTCATGACCATCACGAGAGACGGCGGCTTCATCCATGCTCTGGTCCCTTGAGTCGAGTCGAAAGTAGTGATGCTATGTGTAGTTCTGAAACATCGATTGGATCGTGTTGTAATTAAACTTTAATGAACTTGTATGTATCTTTGGTTTGGACAGTCGTTCAACTTAGATGTAATCAATGCTATTAATGTGTTGCTTTTCTCTTCCGATCCTTTTGTTGCATACATATATATTGCTTATGTATTGTCTGTGAATTGCTACTAACGTTTTGTTTGGCTAGTGCATAGAGATGCCGCCGTATGTTGTGTACAAGGGTAAGGTTCCCGGAGTCTACGACGACTGGGAGGAGTGTCGGAGACAGGTTCACTGATTCAGCTTTAACAGTTACAAAGGGTACACCACTAGGGCGGAGGCGGAAGTTAGATACGCGCGCTATCTAGCGGGAGAGAGGAGGGAGCATTGGAGGAACCGGATGAAGACCAGTTTCATCGCGATTATGCTCATCGTGATGACCGCAGCTCTCTTCTATGTGATGGTAGTTTAGATGATCGATATTGACTTGTAATGTGAAGACAAACTCGCTACTCGCGGTTTCGAGACTTGTAATGTTCTAACTTTGTTTTGTATTTTAAATTCGGAGACTAATATGATGAATTGTATTCGGAGACTAATCTTCTATTGTATTTGATGAATCTGTTGTTGCTGTGTGGTGCTAGCTATATTCTGTCCAATAATATATTTTGTAACGTGTGAAAATATCAAAAAAGAAAAAAAATCCCTAATATTCATACTAGTGGCGCACCACCACATAGTGCGCCATTAGTAAGACAGAGCACACTAATGGCACATCATCCACAAGTGCGCCATTAGTATGCCAAAGCACATCGGTAAATATGGCCCCCTGGGAGGCATACTAATGGCGCACCATGGGCTATAGTAATGGCGCACTGCATGGTGCACCATTAGTATATACTAATGGCGCACCATAGGTGCGCCATTAGTAAAAAATACTAATGGCGTGCTAGTAGTGGCGCACCTGTAGTGTGCCATTAGTAGGCAAAAAAGGTGCGCCACTAGTAGGCCTTTTCCTAGTAGTGGGTGGGGGACGTGCATGAAGAGAAGAGGTGCACGCATGGCGCACGTACTCCCGTCTCTTTCCCAATCACACCCACACGGGTACACAGTGGAGCTCATTTCTGTACAAAAAGGCAGCCCACATTGTAATTTGACACGTGTACTGGTTGTCCACTTGATGGAGGATCGTCTACCACGGGTGGACAAACAAATTGTGACTTGACGCATTATGTTAAAAAAGAGGCAAACCATGTGGGGCCTACCTTAGAGGCAAGGTTCCATACACTCGAGATGCTCTGTACGTATTACTTTTGTTGTGTCCCGTCAACTCGCAGAATGAGGAGAAGCTTACTTACTACGCCGTCTCCCCCGCCCACGGGCGCGGTGGCTCGCGGGACGAGGTGAAGCTTGCTTACTACTACTCATTGTACTATATTGGTTTATTGGTCCCCATTGTATATTGTCTCAAATTTTGACTATAGATTGAACTAACAAAATGTTCGTACATGTTACCAAAAATTATATCATTGAAAACTATGTTGAAATACGAATCCAACGACTAATTTTTGTTGACATGCATTAACATTTTGTTAGCTAAATATTTGGTAAAAATTTGGCATGAACTACAAAGGTGGCCTATAAACCAGGACGGAGGTAGTAGTACTTTGCCTTACGCCCGCTCCCTCGCCCACACGCCTGGTGGCTCGCAGGACGAGGAGAAAATTTTACAACTCCCTTTGTTTACTCCTCGTCCCTACCTTGGTTAGAGAGATTATCATATTGTTTGGAATATATGTCCTTTAGTAGATTTCAATATGAACTACTAGTACATACTCCAAACACTGATGTATATAGACGTATTTTAGAGTGTAGATTCACTCATTTTGCTCCGTATGTAGTCCATATTGAAACAGACGTAATAGTATGCAGTCTCCCTCGCCCCTCGACCCTCGCCCACGTGGTGGAGGTGCAGCAATTCATTCGGTCTCATATAGCCAGAATGATATATACTGCAGTACTATTATTGCTCGACTTCCCGAAGAGGCGAAGAGCCAATCGCAAGGTTAATATTTTGGAGATGCCAAGTGCAAGGTTTATAGGAGAATGAGTAGTAGGTGTCGCGTCATTTATAAATAAAGTTTTTTTCTTCAGTGGCACGTATGCAATATAAATAGGTTCATATGGAGAGAAAAGGAAACCGCTCCACTATATACATAGGCAGGACGAGCCTACACGGTTGCTTGCTGGGGTTGCTCTCTTCACACTCTATCGCACAAATCGACTGTGGCCACATCTCTAACATCTCGGTGGATCATGTCCGCTGGGGGAAGGGGTGGATGCTTAGTGTAGATGCGGTCGTCATCGCCGACGGCGAAAACCCACTGTCGGCACGTCCCGATCAGGGGTCCCCGCAATTCTCTCTCACAAAGCAGGTGAGGTTGCCTTCGTCCCTTGCTCACTGCCGCGACGTGGGCAGTTTCCGCCTCCCTCTGCCCTCCTCTAGGTTGAGCTACATCCCGACATCCCTCGGGTACAACTCCCTTTGCAGCCGGCTTGCACCACTGCTCCAGCTGCTCACATCACTCCATGTGGATATTTCTCTACTTCTTTGCCCTGCACATACCTCTACTGGCTTCTATGTACTGTATTTGTGATGAGTTTATGTCTCATCAACTAGTCCCAGTAATCTTATTCTAATCACGCTTCTTCAATTTCTTTGCCACAGGGAGGATCATAATGTTGGTGAAACTGCACAAAATGATCCGATGGTTAAAGGGTTGCAAACTTCACTGCCCTCGCACTCCTCCACTGTAAGAATGGAGAAAATTGTAATCTAGTAGTACCTCCTTTCGCTGAAAGTGTGGGACAGCCAGCAGTACTACCACGTCAGTAATAATGACCAATGAGCCGTCAAATCACATAGACCCAGTAGTATGTTGGACGGATGAAGCAACCATCACTCTTGAACCCGCTTCTCCCTTCAATGCAGGCGCCAGTGAGAGGTCACGTCCGCTCTGCCCGGGCATGAATGGGGCACCGATTCTTTGGAGCGGCGCTGACCATTTCGGGCGGGAAGCGCGCGCGGGTGATGGAGGGGCTTTGGGTGGGCTAGGCTGGTCAGGAGCGGGCGTGGCAGCGGTCCACCTGTCCCGACCGGACGCCCGGAAGAGGATGCACTGACTCTAGTGGCTAAATTGTACACTACACACCATCTCTCTGTAGGAGTAGGTCGATGTGTCGCTCTCTCTAACACACACATGTTGTTAAACACACATGCACACGCACACATAGGTTCATAGAATAGGAATATCGTGCAAGTTACTTAGGGAGTGTTTGGATCCTTAGCAAGAACAGTTTATAGCCTAGCTGGGCAAGGTTAGGCGTTTGGAACTAAGCAATGTAACCAAACGCTTACTCTGCCTTGTTATCTCCCCCAGAAACCCAATGCATGGAGCGCAACTACGCGTTGATCAGTCAAGAAATCAAAGTCGGCTTGCATGCGAGTTAATACGTGGCCCTGCATGGTAGCTAAAACGACATCTCTTAGTTGTTGGGATTAATTGTTGCGTTTAGAGACAGAAATCAGGGCTTTGATTGGAGGAAGGACCGGTCAAGTTTCTCCTTCTCCAATCTGCTTGCACCTTGGTCCCGCTGCACCTTAACGTGACTGACTACACCTAGAAGGAGGGAGTAGTATGAGATACGGTGGCACACTGAGACTAGCCATAGTGGAGAGTAACATACACTAGTAACATACACATATTTATAGACTATGTTACTACCTTCATAGTGGGTAGTAACATAAGTGTGGTAACACGCAAAGCTTTATTTATTAAGTTATAGACTCATATTACATTGGAACATGTGATGTTATAGTAACTAGCTAAGTTACTCAAACTACCTCTCTCTCTCTTCATTAACTCATTGCCACATAAGCAAATTTGTTGAGTTGGACTCGACGTTACTGCTGAAGTTACTCCCATTGTGGCTAGTCTGACTTAGGTCGAATACAAGTGCCCAAAATTGTGTGCATGTTATAATAAGGATTCACTTAAAATAGTGCGTGACCGAACAGAGGGATCAATTGGACAATGTTCACGAGCAGTAGCGAGATGTGTGAGGTAAGATACACCGCTGGCGCTTTTAATTTTTCTTATTAATTTGTTTGTTTCACCCTCTGACTGGTGGGACCCAACATACTACGTGGAGAGAGGTAATGTGACTAAGGCTGCATTATTTCTGTACTACCATTTAAATCCCAAAAGACCTTACCAACAAAGCCACATGACACGATTATGATTTAAATCCCAATGACTCGCACGCAAAAAAAACACGACATGCTTATCACACGAATGCAGGAATGTATAAAAGGTTATTTTCCTCTCGTTGAACATAACAGGAGGGTGGTGTAGCTGGTTAGCCTGTTCGCTCATCAAACTTGAGGTCTCCGGTTGGATAACTACACTTGAGCATAATTTTGTTTTTGTTCGACTTCTTTCTTCCACCCAATGATAGGTAGGCCCCGCATGACAGAGAGAGAAAGTGATCTGAGGCGGTGCCAGCAGGATTCTTTGACTGGTCAAAATGGTCAAAATGACAGGTAGGCGATCTCGTAGTGACTGTATAATCACGTCATCACGTATACGCTGCAGCCTCGGCGCTTGTTTTCTAGGGTTTGCACTCTTCACACACTCTCTCCAGTATATATATACACACTGGAGCCTCAGCGCTTGTAGTTGCTCTCTTCACACTCTCTCACCCTCTCCAGACCCAAACAAGACTTTGTTGGCCTCTCTCTGTCTCCCCTCACTGCTGGTCAAAGAGCCGGCAGGATCCGTCCGCCAGGAAGGGAAGGAGCCTTAACGATGTCGTCGGCGGCGAGGGAGGGAATCCACCTCGGGCGCAGTTGTTCTCTTTCACCCAGCGGCGGTGTGGGAGGGCCTCCGACCCCTTCTTCCTCGCCGCCGTACGTAGCATGGGCCGAACGGCCTCCGGTCGCCCACTGAACCACACCCCAAGAACCTTACGGTATAATTTACTTATTCCACATGCATTGCTCTAGCTGCATGTGGGCTTTTTCCGCTTCTGCACTCGAATCTAGGTGTTGGATCAAACAAGAAAGTAGTGGGGAAAGTTGTATAGCATGAATCTAGGACGTGGTTCAAAGAGGAAAGGAATGGGGGAAAGTAGTGGGGAAAGTTGTATAACATGAATCTAGGACGTGGTTCAAAGGAAAGGAAGGGGGCAAGTTGTATAGCATGAATCTAAGAAGTGGTTCAAAGAGGAAAGGAATGGGGGAACGTAGTGGGGAAAGTTGTATAACATGAATGTAGGACGTGGTTCAAAGAGGAAAGGAAGGGGGAAATACTAGTACAGACTGGCTATCCAGCACCTATGTTGGTCGAAAAGGGAAAACAATGACAAACACAATACACACACCTGTAATGAACTGATCTTTTTGTTTTGGGGGACAAGGTTGTAGAGTTTGAGCATGACTAGATTTTTTGTGTTCACATAGGGAAAGTTGTCTAAAGATAACAAAACTGGGACCAACACAAATATGCTCCTTGGTTGTTTGTTCTTTGTTGCAACAGACTGTGCATCACCCCTTCATACATCGGTAGATGCACATGGTGCTGGTGCGTCCACTGTCCCGTGCAACTCTTTAGTTGTTGTTAATCTAAGGCCATGTTTGGTTAAAAAGTCCCTAGTCCCTACCTACTTGATTCCAGGGACTAAACATGGACTAGAGGTTATTAAATATCATGCTAAAAGACCCTGTTACCCCTAGTAATTAACTAATAAAGACAAGGTGTGATGCGGGGCAGGGGCAACTGTTGGAAAAATTCCCCAAAAGACTCTCCCTCGGGGTCTTCTTTCTTTAGTCCCAAATGCCCACTTTTAGTCCCTAAAAGTCCCTCCTGTTTGGTTTAGAAGGGATTGACAAGGACTTTTTTAGTCCCTATACCAAAAAGTCCCTGTAAACAAACACCCTCTAATAATGCCGCTAGAAAATTGATGTAATGCCACAGTTAAAAGCAAATTACATGTTTAACGAATTTTATTGTTAATATAATCTCTCTGTTAATATTAATCAATGCCACCGTTTGAGAAATGCTATTGTCTTGTTTTCTTTCCCATTTAGATACATTAGATGCTTCTTTTTGTTGGCTTCTGTGTCATCCACCGTTATTGACCACTAGTTGTTTCCTTTGCACCTCTATGTAAACAGGGTTATCTACTTCACCTCGTTGCTATTGTGACATTTTGTTGCACTGCACAAAACACTTTTGTTTTAAGAGTGTTTTGTGTAGTTCAACCAAAATGTCACACCGACAATGTTGCTTGATTGCTTTATCTTAGTGGAACTGCACAAGAGGATAACTTACTTCCTATCCTTGTTGGCAAATTTGGTTCAGATCTTCTTCTTGTGAGTTGTTTGAATTTCGCGTCATGAGAGGTCGGTACTAGCTTTCTTTCACATGATTGTGTAGTGTGCTTTCATATATTGTGCTACTTGTAAGGTAGTGTTGCTTGATTTTAGTGAACTGTACAAATGGAGACAAGACTTCCAATCTGTATGTGCACCATAATATCCCATTGAGGTAAGATAAGGACATTTCACAACTATTGGCCTGTATTTTGCCACTTTCATTAGAAAATTAATGTCGTTGTTTAGTGATATACTTGTGCTCTCTAATTAACATGCCAAATCTTACATTGAAGGTGAAGCTTGTCTGTTATTGAACCAAGTGATGAAGGGGAAGAACAAGCGGAAGAAAAACAAAAATCAACTCCCGGTGCTGTAATGAAGAACTAGAACTTTGATGACACAAGTAAAGATATAGTTTTGCATCTTAGTTTATTGCTATGGCTGGAACAAGCAATTGTTTTTCCACTGATTTGATGCCACTCTTAATGTAATATGTAATTATCTCTACTTGTGCAAACAGGGATCTTCTTTGAAGATACCATATATTTTAGTGGAACTGCACAAGAAGATGTTGGAAACATTAAACTAATCGAGGAGTATATAGTAAGCATGGCACCCATAGTAGATAACAACAGATGGTTCCGGAGAAGTGCTTGATCTGTATGTTCTACACAATAAGCCTCCCGACAAAGGTTGGTACTCGCCCATGGATTTCATCCATATGATTGAGCTTTGTCAACTCTATTGGTGTTGTGCTACTGTTTAGATACTGTTATGAGAAAGTGGTATTGTCCTTGAGAAGTGCTTCATCTGTGATGTTTTAAATATTTCCTTTCCTTTTTCCGAGCAAACAGAGATGCTAGCATTTAGTTGTCCTCTTGTCTTTGCACAACAGGATCATCCTCCTCTGAAGAAGAATATGGAGTACCTGAAGTGACTAGTTCCGATTATGCCATGATGAAGAAGCCATGTCTATCTTCTCATCAGAAGGAGCAGTTGAAGGATGGTTACATTACTCCCCACAGGACCAAACTAACTTCAGCTCAGAAGGACTGACATATCTCCATCTTTTTGATGTGATGCGCAAGTACAATGTTGTTCTAGGATTCTTTCCGGTGAGTTCCATTTTTTAAAAGTGTGCTCTACATGGACCATGTAGGTGCCTGTTTAAACTGTCAATTCATAGTACAGTTTGCTTTATACTAATAACTTTTTTGTATTTGTGCAAACAGGGGTGCTCAGCTTGATTTCAATGGGAACTGCACAAAATGTTTATGAATACATCGAATCATTCATTTCCACCACAAGAAAGGAGGTGCCCATATGTTCAAGGCGTTGCAACATATAAGGGCGAAATCATACAAGCTACACGTGAATTTGGTTGATTTTGGTGGAACCGCACAAAAAGAACAACTGGTTTATTTAGCACGAGGTGTCATGTTAATATCCAAACTGATGGCAAACCCTGCCCATTCCAAAATCGTAGGCATTTGATGTTTTGGAATGGGAAAACCTTGTCAAAGTTTGCTCATTGATGTACGCAAAACAACAAGCATTTGACATTTTGGAATGGGAAAACCTTGTCAAAGTTTGCTCATTGATGTACGCAAAACAACAAGCATTTGACATTTTGGAATGGGACAACCTTGTCAAATTTTGCTCATTGATGTTAGCAAGAAGACATGTGTTTGATATTTTTGAATGGGATGCCCTTTGCTGTCAGCAGCGTCGATCTATTTTTCTTTATTCTTTAGTTGTGAAGTAAATATTGGCTCCGACATGTGAATCGCTGAGATGCATAATCATCGATTGTTTTGAATGTTATCTATGAATTGCCAGGCTTGTGTGTTTGATTGCAATGTACAGGAATGCTAAAAAGTTGCTCAAACTCTTTATACTCCGGTCAAAGTAGAGATACTTTGAATGCAGATAAAACTTGTATGCGGACTAAAAAGGACCGGACGGAGTACATGTGAAACTGCTGGAAACGAGGTGATCACCATGGGAATAATGCTAGTACGTTTTGTTTTGCATGTTCATCAAATGCCAGTGATACAAGAATTCAAACTAATCGAACTAAATTCATTCATGCATGATCAGATTTCATATAAACATGACGGATTTCATTACATTTCATACATTCTTCAGCTAAAAGGGGTAGAAGCAGCATCCTTCTCCAACATAGCTCTCCGACTCCACGTCACCGCCAAGAAGCTAATTAATTGGTCGTCAATGGTCAACCCGCCTAGCTTGGCTTCAACCGGAGGGTAGCAGCGGAGGCCTTACTTAGACCCGAGCGACGGTGACCTACCGTGGTCTACTCTTCCTCGTTTTCTATGTGGTGTGGGCTCATTGGCAGCGAGGCGGGGCCTCGATGGAGCCGGCGATGTCCTCTATCTCGTTGCCGGCGGAGGGGGGGGCTCGGCGGAGTGGGGGAAATCCTCCCCCCTCATTGCCGGCAGGGTGGGGCCTCGTCTGAGCCGGCGATGTCCTCTGCCTCATTTTTGGCAGGGCGGGGCCTCAGCGGAGCCGGCGGTGTCATCTGCCTCGTTGTTGGCGCCGCGGGGCCTCAGCGGAGCAGTGCCTCGTCGACGCCAGCGGAGCGGGGACTCGTCAGAGCTTTCATTGTCCTCTACCTCGTCCTCGGTCTCTCCAAACAGCGCCTCCCCCACTTCATCGCCCTCTTTGTTGGTGGCCGCAGCCTTCTCCACCCGCATGCGGTACCGCCAGCGGTCGAGGCGGCCCTCGCGGGCGAAGCGGTACGAGTCGAGCAGCGCCTCATGCTCTGCCCACTCCGCGGCGACCTGCTCTTCTGCCTGCAGGTCCTCCTGGAGGAGATGGAGGTTGTAGGCGGCGTCGGCCTGCGCCTCCCGGAACTGCTCCTCACGCTTCTGCCTCACCGTGTCCATGTATTGGGCACGGGCCTCGCCGATGGTCATGGTGCAGTGCACCGGCGAGGATGGCGTGGAGGAGGGGGTTGGTGCCAGATCGTCGACTAGCATGTTCTCCATTGGGACGTTGTCGTCCTCCGGCTGTCTGCCGGCCAGGCAGTAGGCAGCAATGGCTGCCATCTCCTTGTGGTCCATCGTCCGCCCGTCCCGAAGAGCGCTGGAGCGCAAGGAAGCCATGGTGGGCAGTAGTGGTGTGGATAGGAGAAAGGGAACGGAGGTGGATGACTGCGGCTATGGCCGACGCAGTAGTTTATATAGTAATGGTGGGCGGCGGAGGGATGGACATGTGGCGCCGGAGTAGCCACCTCGACAACCACGTATCATTAATGTGGGCGGCAGACGGACGGATGGACGACACTTGTGTCGTTAGAAGGTGGATCAATTGCCTGCACCGGGAAGCGGGGCGGGCGGTGCTGACCGTTTCGGGCGGAAAGCGCGCGCGGGCGAGGGAGGCGAATCTGGGTGGGCCAGGGCAGTCAGACTCGTGCTTAGCAGCGGGTCGATCCAGCAGCCGGACATGCTGGCTCGCCAGTGAGCTCGCCGAGCTGAGCGACGACAATCAGACGATGGACGTAGCTTCTGACCAGGAGTCGGCGCCACTGTCTAAGCTGGTTCATGCCGTGTTCACCATCGAGAAGGTGCGGCCGCACTTCGACGCCCTAATGGCGGAAGAGCTACCAGCGCAGGAGGACCTGTGATGTAACCTCAGTCTCGTCAACGAGCACCGGTGAACAAGCGAATGACAATGCCGTCGCGGACATGTGGCCCTATGATCCTGGCTTCCCGGATGAGCAGCGGGCGCTGTATCAGACCATCCGTAGGGCTCGTGAGGCCCTCTCCGTCGTCCTTCGAGTTGTTGCGCTTGCTGTGGCGCTGCCGTCTCGTGTTGTCAACATGGTCAACAGACATGAGGAATGAGGAGATGACTTTACTTAGAGAGGATGACAGTGGGGACCCACCAGGGCCATAGCCGCAGATACGCAAGTGCCTCATTATATACTACAACTGTTATTTTTTTGCTTCCTCCTGGTTTCCTGACATCATGATCCCACACCATTGTCAACCTATATAGTCAATAAATGAGAGAATTGTGCAAGGAGTGGCCGATAGCTGGGACCAAGCAACTCGAGCAGTTTTTGTGTTTTTGAGGTGTGAGCACTGCAGAGTTTTTCTTGAGCGATGTTTTTGTTTTTTTAGACAAGAGCGATGTTTTTGTTGTTGTTCAAAGGAGAGCAGGGTATTAACTGGGTGGGCTGTGGCCCGTCAAGCCCAGGCCAGATATCTAGACCAGTTATTATTTTTAAGCTGAAAATGTACTTTTTTAGGAATACCCACACAAGGTCAACTTGTTATTCTCTGCCCCACTCGGCTGCAAATCTTTCCTAGAAGGGATGCATTAGGCTTAACAAGAAAATGGATTTTAAAAAATAATAAATGTGATGTAATTATAAAAACTGGGTTGTAACTAAAAAAAGCACCAAACATGTAATTAGTTTATAAAATATTATTTTTGGATTTTGAAAATTTTAATTTCATTAATTGTTGCGCGAACAATGTTTCGTTGGATTTTTACGCAAGACAAATTTATATTGAAAATATATTTAATCTGACTAGAAATTTCAGGATAAAAATATTTTGGATCTCATCAAAATGTGGGAATTTTTTTTCAATTCCGTTTTGAACGGTTGGTTGAAATTATTAATCGTTGTCCTTGCTAGAAAATGGGTTGTACTTTTAACAAACTGTAAATGGGTTGTAGTAAATTCCATTAGAATTCAAAAATGGGTTGTACATTCTTATAAATCTCAAATGGGCTATAAGTTCTCTGCCACACACTTGTGGGTCTATTAAGTTGACGCGTCCCTTCTAAGTTGACGCATATGCAAGGCTTTATCAACTTATAGGCAACACACGGTTCTAACAACAGTGGCCGTTGGATGTCCATCCAACGGATGTCGTGATTCTTCTTCAATCTCGGATATTCTAGCTTCACCCGCTCAAAAAATGATTCCTCCCCCTGACATCTGGGGCGCACCGTTTCGGAGGCTGACCTGTGCGTCTACTAAGTTGACGCGTACCAAGGGCTTTGTCAACTTAGTCAATATAAATGATTTTAGCTACAGTGATCATACGATGTCCATCTAACGGCCGTCATGCTTCTTCAACCTCTGGTCTTCTTGCTCCAGCCGCCCAAAGCAGCGTCGGTCGTGCCGCCTGCTCCTGCCTCCCGTGGCCGGCTGTGCTGTCGCGGAGGCCTCATAGCCCCCTACTACTGCCATCACTGGCCAGGCCCTACGGTGACGGCAGTCTCACACCGCAACCGAACCAGTGAACCCTTGTACTCCTCTCTGCATGGGCATCCACTGTCGCATCTTCCCTGGCTCCGCGTCGTCCCCTTCATAGGCCTTGCCGTCGACCATCGCCTTGGTGCTCTCGGCACGGCGTGGTCAATGTGGTCAATGAACAACTTCCATCGGAAGAGTACTGTACATGCAGAGGCTGACAGCTGGGTCCACGGCTGCAACAAGGAAGTGCCTCCTTATTATGCGAAAAATAATGATTCCTCCACCTGACAGCAGGCACCCACCAGATGGGCCACCGTATTTCGCAAAAAAAGTTTCCCCCTGACTGCTGGAACCCACCAGCTATATCTTTGCATGCAAGGAAGTGCGTCCATATTACAGGCAAAAAAAATATTCGCCCCCTGACTGTTGGGACCCACCGCTACATCTTCGCACGGAAGGAAGTGTCAGATAGTCGGGACCCACCTGATCGAAGCGTACGTAGCGTTGTCATTCTGGTCGCCAATGTTTACGTACATACGATCGGTCTGTCTGCAGGCTGCAGCGATGAACCGTGGCCATGTAAGGAAGGGCATGTGTCGTAGTATAGGCCCGCACATATCATAGTAGAGGCGCGCACGTAGCATGTACACGTACGTACAACGGCCAGGGTGCAAGAAAGAAAATACGACCACGTACGTACATACGGGGGGTCTCGAACGCCTACTCGCGCATACATATGGCCAGGGCTCGTGTACATGGATGGGTCGAAACGGAGAAGCTGCGCCATCTTCGTGATCATGGGGAGGCAACCGGCTGGGTCAGAACAGAATGTGTCGTCGTGTTCATCGGGAGGCAACCGGCTTGGACGGAACAACCGATGGAAACGAGGCCTGGTGTACCGCAGAACGGAGGAAACGGCCTTGTGTTCGACCGGCCACGGTGGAAATGGGATCCTGTTCATCGGGAGGGGTCTGGCGTACCGCAAAACGGAGGAAACAGACCTCCTGCAATCGAAACGGGGTCCTGTTAATCGAGAAGGGTGTAGCGTACCACAAAACAGAGGAAACGGACTTGTGTTGGAGCGCTACGGTCGAAACGGGGGTCCTGTTCATTGGGAGGGGTGTGGCGTACCGCAAAACGGGACTCCACGGGATATTGTTCATCTCCACCGCCGACCTCCTCCTGCCTCCACAGGACTGTTCATCCACCGGCGACCTCCTCCAGCCTCCACCTGTGACTATTCATCCATGGGCTCCTGTTCATCCAGCCTCCACCGCCTGCTCCTCCACCGGCTACTGTTCAACCAGCCCTCTCCACGGGGTCCTGTTCAACCACCCCTCCATGGGCTAATGTTCATCCAGCCCTCCATCGGCTACTGTTCAACCAACCCTCCATGGGGTCCTGTTCATCCAACCCTCCACGGGGTCCTGTTCATCCACCGGCTCGATCAATTGGGGTCCTGTTCATCCAGCAGCAACGGCCTCTACTACCACGAGGTCCTGTTCATCCAACCCCCCACCGGGAACTGTTCATCCAAACCCCCCAACAACACTCACTGTTCATCAAGAGGCAGCATCGATCGGCTTCTGTTAGCAGCAGTAGCGAAGGAATCATTCGGGTTCAGTTAACAGCAAGGGATCGATTGATCGCCCAGGTTCAGTAACGCGTACCCTGCAGTGCAATCGCTCGGGTTCAGTTAGAGCGCAACACCTCGCTCGGGTTCAGTTAGAGCGCAACGCCTCGCACACATGTGCGTACGTATGAGAGAAATGCGCATCGCTCGGCCCCTACCACCCACCGTAACCGGGAATTCCCTCGATATTTTCCTCACCCTCGCTTCTACCATGATTTTCTCCATCATGGACGGCCCAAAGAATGTCATGCAGCTGCGTCTCCGGCCCGCCCATGACGAAAAGCCCATTTTCTGTCATGATTTTTTGTCATAGAAGTAGGAGCCCACCACATCTATGATGATACCGGTTTTTTTCACAGTTATCATCATAAGCATGACAGAAAAAAATTCGTTCGGCCCAAAATGTCATGGATGTGTCTTTTTTTCTAGTGCATTAACCTCATAGAGCGAAGACATTCAATTATTTGAAGAGAGTTGGTTCCAGATTTATACGAATCCATGAATAGGTACAAGTGAGGAATCTAACTGGTTATGAAACATAAGTGAAAATACTTTGCAGGATATGAGATTCAGAAAGAGACAGATCCAGATTTGGAAGTATAGAAACCACTTTTGATTGAAGTGGATGGATTTGACAAATCAAAAAGACTGTAAAAAGTGAGATTTATTTACCCCAAATTAACTGCTAGACGAGGTGGAAGGGAGGCCGGGTAGTCCAATCTCCCGCGCCCTAACTTGGCAGCGGAAGACACCTATGGCGGCGGCGGAGAAGACGAGGTCCGCAGCCAGTGTGAGGACGGCGTCGAAGAGGTCGCGGCAGTTAAGCGCTTCGTCTCCGGCGTCGACGCGAGCTAGCGGTGGCGCTAGGGTTTGAGCGAGGTGGCGAGGTGGAAGAGGAGATAATGACCTGTGACGCCCCCGATTCAATCGTACACTAATCATGCACGCAAATGTGTACGATCAAGATCAGGGACTCACGGGAAGATATCACAACACAACTCTACAAATAAAATAAGTCATACAAGCATCATAATACAAGCCAGGGGCCTCGAGGGCTCGAATACAAGTGCTCGATCATAGACGAGTCAGCGGAAGCAACAATATCTGAGTACAGACATAAGTTAAACAAGTTTGCCTTAAGAAGGCTAGCACAAACTGGGATACAGATCGAAAGAGGCGCAGGCCTCCTGCCTGGGATCCTCCTAACTACTCCTGGACGTCGTCAGCGGGCTGCACGTAGTAGGGGCACCTCCGGTGTAGTAGGGGTTGTCGTCGACGGTGGCGTCTGGCTCCTGGACTCCAGCATCTGGTTGCGACAACCAGAAAGAACGGAAAAGGGGAAAAAGGGGGGAGAAAGCAACCGTGAGTACTCATCCAAAGTACTCGCAAGCAAGGAACTACACTACATATGCATGGGTATATGTGTAAGGAGGCCATATCAGTGGACTGAACTGCGGAATGCCAGAATAAGAGGGGGATAGCTAATCCTGTCGAAGACTACGCTTCTGGCAGCCTCCGTCTTGCAGCATGTAGAAGAGAGTAGATTGAAGTCCTCCAAGTAGCATCTCCAAGTAGCAACTCCAAGTAGCATCTCCAGTAGCATCGCATAGCATAATCCTACCCGGCAATCCTCTCCTCGTCGCCCTGCGGAAAAGCGATCACCGGGTTGTCTGTGGAACTTGGAAGGGTGTGTTTTATTAAGTATCCGGTTCTAGTTGTCATAAGGTCAAGGTACAACTCCAAGTCGTCCTGTTACCGAAGATCACGGCTATTCGAATAGATTAACTTCCCTGCAGGGGTGCACCACATAGCCCAACACGCTCGATCCCATTTGGCCGGACACACTTTCCTGGGTCATGCCCGGCCTCGGAAGATCAACACGTCGCAGCCCCACCTAGGAAAAACAGAGAGGCCAGCACGCCGGTCTAAAACTAAGCGCACAGGGGTCTGGGCCCATCGCCCATAGCACACCTGCACGTTGCGAGGGCGGCCGAAAGCAGACCTAGCCTAGTGGCGTTCCAGTCCAATTCGGCGCGCGCCGCTCCGTCGCTGACGTCTGAAGTGCTTCGGCTGATACCACGACGTCGGGATACCCATAACTACTCCCACGTAGATGGTTAGTGCGTATAGGCTCGTAGCCGACTCAGATCAAATACCAAGATCTCGTTAAGCGTGTTAAGTATCCGCGAACGCCGAACAGGGCCAGGCCCACTTGTCTCCTAGGTGGTCTCAACCTGCCATGTCGCTCCGCCACAAAGTAACAGTCGAGGGCCGTCGGGAACCCAGGCCCACCTCTACCGGGATGGAGCCACCTGTCCTTTCAGCCCCCTCGTCAGAATCACTTGCGGGTACTCAATGAGCTGACCCGACTTTAGTCACCATCTGTATAGTATGTATGTATGTATAGTATATACCCGTGATCACCTCCCAAGTGATCACGGCCCGATAGTATAGCAAGGCAGACTGACAAGAATGTAGGGCCAATGATGATAAACTAGCATCCTATACTAAGCATTTAGGATTGCAGGTAAGGTATCAACAGATGTAGCGACAATGTCAGGCTATGCATCAGAATAGGATTAACGAAAGCAGTAACATGCTACACTACTCTAATGCAAGCAGTATAGAGGAGAATAGGCGATATCTGGTGATCAAGGGGGGGGGGGCTTGCCTGGTTGCTCTGGCAAGAGAGAGGGGTCGTCAACTCCGTAGTCGAACTGGTCAGCAGCAGCGTCGGTCTCGTAGTCTACCGGAGAGAAGAGGGGGAAGAAACAATGAATACCAAGTAAACAGACGCATATCGATGCATGACATGTCAAGAAGCGATGCTAGGCGTGCCCTAACGTGGTATGAGGTGGTACTGGTTAAGGGGGGAATCATCCGGGAAGTTTTCCCGGTTCCGGACGTCTGTCAGACAGATGAACCGGAGAGGAAAGTTTGCAGGTTCGATAGGTTAGAGGCGTGTGGTGGACGAACGGACTGCGTATCCGGATTTGTCTCGTCGTTCTGAGCAACTTTCATGTTGAAAATATTTTAATCCGGATTACGGATTAAAAGATATGATTTTTAAAAGATTTTATTAATTTCTGGAATTTTATTAATTATTTAATTAATTTCGAAAATGCATTTATGACATCAGCATGATGTCATGCTGACGTCATCAGTCAACAGGGTTGACTGAGTCAACCCTGACAGGTGGGTCCCGCATGTCATTCTCTATTAACTTAATTAGCCTAATCAAAGTTAATTAACCTTAGTTAATTAGTTTAATTAGTGGTTAGGGTTAATTAAACAGAATTAATTAGATTAATTAAATACTTACTTAATTAATTAATTAACTAATTAGTTAATTAGTTTTAATTCATTTTCATTTTATTTTTATTTTTGTTTTAATAAAAACCGTTCTTTTTAGGGGGGTGGGGCCCCCATGTCATTGGCCCAGGGCCAAACGGGTGCGGGTCCAATGGGCAGGCGGGCGACGGGCGCCCGTAGCCTGCCCGGGGCGGGGCGTGGCCGTGGCCACGGCGGGGTTGCCGCAGCGGGGCACCAGGAGCACCGGGGAGGCGTGGCCGTGGGCGCGGCGAGGGCGGTCGGCGCAGGCCACCGGGGCACAGTGGGGCGCCGGCCAACGGTCGCCGGCACAAGGTCGAGGCAAGGCACGGCCAAGAGGGAACGGGGCCGCAACCGGGGCTAGCGGCGCCCAAGACGGAGGGTCGAGCGGTCCGGTGACCGGGGGGAAACGAGGGCGAGGTTCGGGTCGCCGGAGACGGAGCTCCGGCGACGGCGCCGTTCGGGAAGAGGAGAGGATAGGGACCCGGGGGTTCGGTGGCCGGGAGGGGGAAACGAGGGCGCCGTTCGGCGAGGGGGGAAGGAGAGGGCACGGGAGGGGGGGGAAGGCGGCGTGGCCGCGGGTGGCCGGAGCCGGGGCGGAGCCGGCGACGGGGCTCCGGGCGCGGCGTCGTTCGGGAGGGGGGAGAGAGGGGAACGACGGAGGGGGAGGGGGCGAGCTCACATCGGGGCGCGCCGGGTCTATGCGAGCGGGCTCGGTGGAGGGCGGTGACGACCGGCGAGGAGGCGGGCGGGGGCGAGCTCGCCGGCGTCGGGGAGGCGGAGGGGGTCGGGATCGACCCGCGGCGGCGGTTGCTCGTGCTTGGGGGCGACGGAGGGGAGGAGGGGACCCGGACGGTGGAGACGAGGATGAGGGGGGGGGTCCGGGCGGCGGTGGGGCGGCGGGGGCCGCCGGCGAGGTGGGGGGGCGACGGGGGTCTCGCCCCGATCTGGATCGGGCGAGGGAGCAGGGGAGCGTGGGTCGGGGCGCGTGGGGGGGAAGTGTGGGGCGGCTAGGGTTTGCCGCGAGGGGTGAGGGGATAAGCGACCGGCGCTGGGCCGGGCCAGGGGGGGAATGGGCCAGGGGGGGAGGGGCCAAGTGGGGAGGGGGAATGGGCCAGGGGGGATGGGCCAGGGGTTTTCCCTTCCCCCCTTTTTTTTGTCTTTCCTTTTTCTTTTATTATTTCTCTTTTCTGTTTTTAGTTTACTTAAAATGCCAAAGCATTTTACCAAAATTAGTGCACCCCACCATAATTAGGTTAGCTATTTTAGACAACCCCCGAACATTTTTAGTCTTTGTTTTGAAACCTTTTATCTTTGCTTTTGTTTTGATTTTGAATTCGAACCGGTTTCGAACTAACGCGAGTTTATCCACAGTAACCGAGGTGACGTGGCAACATTAGTGGGGATTACTGTAGCATAATTACCCGGGCGTCACATGACCGCACATGATGGGTATTTATAAGGTAGAGGGCTGCACAACACAATTACGCAGGTGCCCCTAGCAGTTCACATCTGATGGACACATGGCATGCATGCAACTCATTGAAAGTTGTTCCTTGTTCCCACGCACGCCTGGTTTGTCGGGTGGTCGTTCTGGCTTCTCCGGCATTCAGGGAAAAGAGATATAACATTGAAAGCAGTCTTAAATGTGTGTCTCTGTATCTTCAGCTGACAAGGACACGGTGAAGACATTTGACACGTTTCAACAGAATGCATACGACTAGATAGAGAGAGTTTGAGGAAGAAGCACAGAAGGGGTTAGGGTCCGATCACATTCACTTAGTTCACAAAATGGCAAAGTCGAAGACATAGCTATAAGTGAATGCTATGGAGGACAGAACACGCATATATCTATATCTATCATAAAAGGACCAAATCAACATAGCAAAGATAAACATTGAAGTCAAATCAATGTTGAAGACAAACCAAATGCGAAGATAATGCAATCATGACGCCAAACAAAAATCTTTGAGAAAATTTGGTGGTGATGTTACCCAGCGTATAGGAAGTATTAGACCCAGACACGGCGCACAATTATCATGGCACTCCGAAGTCAAATTCCACGTTAATGTATTCACACTGAGAGGGTAAGTCTTCATTGATTGAAGCTATTGAAGGAAATATGCCCTAGAGGCAATAATAAAGTTATTACTTATTTCCTTATTTCATGATAAATGTTTGTTATATTCATGCTAGAATTGTATTAACCGGAAACATAATACATGTGTGAATACATAGACAAAAAGAGTGTCACTAGTATGCCTCTACTTGACTAGCTCGTTGATCAAAGATGGTTATGTTTCCTAACCATAGACGTGAGTTGTCATTTGACAAACGGGATCACATCATTAGGAGAATGATGTGATTGACTTGACCCATTCCGTTAGCTTAGCACTTGATCATTTTAGTTTACTGCTATTGCTTTCTTCATGACTTATACATGTTCCTATGACTATGAGATTATGCAACTCCTGATTACCAGAGGAACATTTTGTGTGCTACCAAACGTCACAACGTAACTGGGTGATCATAAAGGTGCTCTACAGGTGTCTCTGATGGTACTTGTTGAGTTGGCATAGATCAAGATTAGGATTTGTCCCTCCGATTGTCGGAGAGGTATCTCTGGGCCCTCTTGGTAATGCACATAACTATAAGCCTTGCAAGCAATGCAACTAATGAGTTAGTTGCAGGATGATGCATTACAGAAACAAGTAAAGATACTTGCCCGTAACGAGATTGAACTAGGTATTGAGATACCGACGATCGAATCTCGGGAAGTAACATACTGATGACAAAGGGAACAACGTATGTTGTTATGCGGTTTGACTGATAAAGATCTTCGTAGAATTTGTAGGAACCAATATGAACATCCAGGTTCTGCTATTGGTTATTGACCGGAGACGTGTCTCGATCATGTCTACATAGTTCTCGAACCCGTAGGGTCCGCACACTTAACGTTCGGTGACGATCGGTATTATGAGTTTATGTGATTTGATGTACCGAAGGTAGTTCAGAGTCCCGGATGAGATCGGAGACATGAAGAGGAGTCTCGAAATGGTCAAGACGTAAAGATCGATATATTGGACGACTATATTCGGACATCGTAAAGGTTTCGAGTGATTCGGGTATTTTTCGGAGTACCGGTGAGTTACGGGAATACGGGGAAGAAGTATTGGGCCTCATTGGCCAAGTGGTGGAAGAGAGGAGGCAGGGCGCGCGGCCCCCCTAGCCCAAACCGAATTGGACTAGGGGGGCGGCCCCCCTTTCCTCCTTTCCTCCCTCTCCTTCCTTCTCCCTCTCCTCCTTCCTTTCCTCCTCCTAGTAGTAGTAGGAAAGGGGAGTCATACTCCTACTAGGAGGAGGACTCCTCCTCCTGGCGCACCCTACAGGAGCCGGCCGGCCTCCCCCTTGATCCTTTATATACAGGGGCAGGGGGCACCCTAGAACACACAAGTTGATTGTTCCAAGCCGTGTGCGGTGCCCCCCTCCACCATAATCCACCTTGATCAAATAGTAGTGGTGCTTAGGCGAAGCCCTGCGTCGGTAGCAACATCATCACTATCATCACACTGTCGTGCTGACAAAACTCTCCCGTGAAGCTCTGCTTTATCGGAGTTCGTGGGACGTTATCGATCTGAACGTGTGCTGAACTCGGAGGTGTCGTGCGTTCGGTACTTGGATCGGTCGGATCGTGAAGACGTTCGACTACATCAACCTCGTTTTCATAAATGCTTCCGCTTACGGTCTATGAGGGTACGTAGACGATACTCTCCCCTCTCGTTGTTGCGCATCACCATGATTCTTGCGTGTGCGTAGAATTTTTTTTGAAATTACTACGTTCCCCAACAGTGGCATCCGAGCCAGGTTTATGCGTAGATGTTATATGCACGAGTAGAACACAAGTGAGTTGTGGGCGATACAAGTCATACTGCTTACCAGCATGTCATACTTTGGTTCGGCGGTATTGTTGGATGAAGCGGCCCGCACCGACATTACGCGTATGCTTACGCGAGACTGGTTCTACCGACGTGCTTTGCACACAGGTGGCTGGTGGGTGTCAGTTTCTCCAACTTTAGTTGAACCGAGTGTGACTACGCCCGGTCCTTGTTGAAGGTTAAAATAGCACTAACTTGACGAAATATCATTGTGGTTTTGATGCGTAGGTGAGAACGGTTCTTGCTCAGCCTGTAGTAGCCACGTAAAACTTGCAACAACAAAGTAGAGGACGTCTAACTTGTTTTTGCAGGGCATGTTGTCATGTGATATGATCAAGGCATGATGCTATATTTTATTTTATGAGATGATCATGTTTTGTAACGGAGTTATCGGCAACTGGCAGGAGCCATATGGTTGTCGCTTTATTTATGCAATGCAATCGCCCTGTAATCGCTTTACTTTATCACTAAACGGTAGCGATAGTCGTGAAAGCAATATTTGGCAAGACGACAACGATGCTATGATGGAGATCAAGGTGTCACGCCGGTGACGATGGTGATCATGACGGTGCTTTGGAGATGGAGATCAAAGGCACAAAGATGATGATGGCCATATCATATCACTTATATTGATTGCATGTGATGTTTATCCTTTATGCATCTTATTCTGCTTGATTGACGGTAGCATTATAAGATGATCTCTCACTAAATTTGAGGGTACAAGTGTTCTCCCTGAGTATACACCGTTGCCAAAGTTCGTCGTGCCGAGACACCACATGATGATCGGGTGTGATAAGCTCTACGTTCACGTACAACGGGTGCAAGCCAGTTTTGCACACGCAGAAATACTCGGGTTAAACTTGACGAGCCTAGCATATGCATATATGGCCTCGGAACACTGAGACCAAAAGGTCAAGCGTGAATCATATAGTAGATATGATCAACATAGTGATGTTCACCGTTGAAAACTACTCCATTTCACGTGATGATCGGTCATGGTTTAGTTGATATGGATCACGTGATCACTTAGATGATTAGAGGGATGTCTATCTAAGTGGGAGTTCTTAAATATGATTAATTGAACTTTAATTTATCATGAACTTAGTACTGTTGTAACGCCCCAAGACCGGAGCTTCAGATGCCTTCCAGGGTTTCTGAGTTTCATCGTGTGATTTGTTTGGTTCGTTGCTTTCATTTTTGCATCATGTGCATTGCATCATGTCATCATGCAACATATTTTAAAACTCAACCAAATAAAATCGGATGGATCTTCGGTCTATTTAAATCGAGGGATATTCACATGGTGAAATTCTCTTTATAACATATCTCCCAATATGTATAGGGAGGTAAAATAAATATTCCATCCTTTAGGAATCGACCACAACACACTCACAATATAAATCCCTTGGGTTCTTTTGCTTCAAGTTTCACCTCCAAACCTTGGCAGTAGTTCTTTGTCCATTTATCGAGGGTCCTCCAAAAACCCTCAACATTTTTGTACACCCCTTTAGCCTAGCCTCCATTCAAACTCTTTTGGCTCAAGTCAAATAAGTTTGAATTTAAATTCTCCTAACTTGTCGGAACTATTTTTGTTGAGGTGGAAATATTCCATAAAGCCATACAAAATGTTTCATAATTTTGTTCTTCTCCATGGCCTCTTCTATTAATTATTTTTTGGCCTATCTCTTTCGCTGAAAAGAGAGATTACGAGAGAGAGAGAGAGAGAGAGCGCGCCCAGCAGGCCCAAACCTCCCTAGGCGCAACCTTCCCTCTCCCTGGGCCGGCCTCTAAGGCCCATCTGCACCGAAGGTCAGCCCGGTCCATCTCCTCGCTACCCTAACGTCGACCGAACCCACTCCCCTCGTTCTCTCGATCCCTCTCGTCCTCCCACGCCGCCACCACACGCACGCCTCACGCATCGAGCCAGGAGGCCGTGCTCGATCCCCTTCTCTCCCTCGCAGCCTCGCCCTCTCCCTCACTCCTCGCCATGAGAGCCCCGTGCCCGATCCCTTACCTCCTCCCGATCCCCATCTCTCCCCCCTCGTTCCCGTGCCGCCGCCACACATCGATGCCAGGGAGAGCGCCCGACCCCCTCTGCCTGCTCCTTTCCTCGCCAGCGCGCCCCGTCACCGGGTCGCCGGACCTCGTCGCCCGATCCACCGCTCCTGTCACCCGACGTCGCCCCGTCTCCTGGTGCCGGCCCCGCCGCCAAGCTCTGCCCCGCGCCCGATCGCCTCCTGCCGCGAGCTCGCCTGACCCGCACGGCCATGGCACCGTCGGCCTCCATGGTTCGCCTGCGCCCTGCCCTTCTCAACGTCCTGCTCGTCCTCGCCGCAGCGCCATCTTGCCTCCTGCTCCGCGTCCTGCTCCCTCCTACCACGAGCTCCACCTCCCATGGCGTGCTGCTGCCTGCACCTCGTCCCCGACGCCAACAAGCCGGCCGCCGTCCTCCAGGGTCTCTCCCTTCCTTCCTGTCGCTTGACTCTTTTTCGGCAGCGCCGCCGTGCCTGCACCCCGCTTCTCACGCAGACGACCTCGTTTGCTCCCGTGCATCACCACCACGCCATGCTCGTTGTTGCATCATGACATTGCCTTTCGTGACTGCCTGCATCAAGCTTCCACCTCGGCCATCCGCTAGAAGTTTCGGCATGGCCATGGCCCCGCATTTTGCCTCGCTGCACCTCCGTTCCTGGAATGTTGGACCACCAAGACTTGTTGCGGAGACAGGAACCGCCACAAGACGTTTCAGAGATCGCCAAGTACCTCCACCGTTGGCCATGAACATCTACGGACGTGAACGACTACCGTCACTTGAGATCGACAAGATGCCGGGTACCACTGCGTTTGCCATGTACATCTACATCAAGACCGGACCGACAAATGCCGCGAGAACGTTTGTACCTCTACCGTCGCCGTGGATCCGACAAGTACCCCTACAACAAGTGTACCTCTACCATCGTCTTTGGAATCGCTAAGAACGTCAAGTACCCCTTCGAGATGATGAGTCCGGCAAGTTCGAATGATCCCAAGTACCTCTTCGAAACGACCGAATACAATTACCGTCGGACGCTCGAACGACTACAGGCCGAAACGTCAAGTTCCTCGATGAACCATGTACGACTACTGTTTCTCGTGGATTCACCTAAGTACCATGAAATGGACGACCCTACAAGTTATCGTTGCCGTGTACGACTACCGTCGCCTTGGAGATGTTGGGTTCATAAAGTTCCTCTTCGGAAAAGTACCACTACTTCCCTCGACGACCCGTGGACGACTACTTCCTCTACGGATTCGTTCCGCCCGAAACGCACGCTTCGAAGGTATAACCCCGAGACAACCGCCCGTGAACGAATGCATGTGTGGTTTATGAGATGCTCGTGCTTGCTCCATGCTCGAATTGTCGATGCACGTTGCCCCTATTTTGCCTTGTCACCGTCGTCGACCCGTGGGAACCCGGTAACCGGGAGCACCCTACCGTTCATCGCATGACACACTCCCGTCACACTTGTTCTTTTCCACCGGCATCTCAATCGAGTTTTCGGAACCGGAACGTTGTCGTGGCACCGTTTTCGTTATCGTCGCTGTGGCACCCTTTCTTTCCGCCACGATGACAAATGCTCCATATTATGCTCATGTCAACTTTTAATTAAAATTGCATAAAACTTGTCCATGTCATCCGCATCATAATAACAACAATTAAAATGTTTAAATTGTTGTTTGCTTTTAATTACTAATGCATATGGGGATTTACCGGATTGTTGTTTGATGGTTTCGGCCCCATTTAAATTGCTTAGATTGTGTAGTTTACTTTTGCTTCACCTCTTGCCATGGTTAACAACATTTAATATTGTTGGGTACATAAACAAGATCGAACTAAATAAGTCACGTGGTGTTTCGTCAATATGCAACGGAGCTCCACTTAATTTGTAGGATTGCTTGTGCATATTGCCATGCCATGCTTCATTAAACCGGACATGCATCATGCTTGGATGTGCATCATGCCATGATTATGTGATGGTTGTTTACTATGTTGTTTGCTTCTTTCCGGTGTTGCTTCTTCGGGTTAGTTCCGATAACGTCGCGTTTGTGAGGATCCGTTCGACTACGTCCGTTTGCCTTCTTCATGGACTCGTTCTTCTTCCTTGCGGAATCTCAGGCAAGATGACCATACCCTCGAAATCACTTCTATCTTTGCTTGCTAGTTGCTCGCTCTTTTGCTATGCCTATGTTGCGATACCTACCACTTGCTTATCATGCCTCCCATATTATTAAGCCAAGCCTCTAACCCACCTTGTCCTAACAAACCGTTGTTTGGCTATGTTACCACTTTGCTCAGCCCCTCCTATAGCATTGTTAGTTGCAGGTGAAGATTGGAGTTTGTTCCTTGTTGGAACATGGATATTTGTTGGGATATCACAATATCTCTTATTTAATTAATGCATCTATATACTTGGTAAAGGGTGGAAGGCTCGGCCTTATGCCTGGTGTTTTGTTCCACTCTTGCCGCCCTAGTTTCCGTTATATCGGTGTTATGTTCCCGGATTTTGCGTTCTTTACACGGTTGGGTTATAATGGGAACCCCTTGAAAGTTTGCCTTGAATAAAACTCCTCCAGCAATGCCCAACATTGGTTTTACCATTTGCCACCTAGCCTCTTTTTCCCTTGGGTTCCGCGGACTCAAGGGTCATCTTTATTTAACCCCCCCCCCCCCCCCCCGGGCCAGTGCTCCTCTGAGTGTTGGTCCACCTTGTCAGCTGCCAGTGGCCACCAGGGGCAACTCTGGGCTGGCCTACCGGAAGTTTGGACAATCTGAGTGTGCCCTGAGAACGAGATATGTGCAGCTCCTATCGGGATTTGTCGGCACATTCGGGCGGTGTTGCTGGACTTGTTTTACCATTGTCGAGGATGTCTTGTAACCGGGATGCCAAGTCTGATCGGATTGTCTTGGGAGAAGGAATATCCTTCGTTGACCGTGAGAGCTTGTGATGGGCTAAGTTGGGACCCCCTGCAGGGATTTGAACTTTCGAAAGCCGTGCCCGCGGTTATGGGTAGATGGGAATTTGTTAATGTCCGGTTGTAGAAAACCTGAAGTTTATCTTAATTAAAATACATCTACCGCGTGTGTTACCGTGATGGTCTCTTCTCAGCGGGGTCCGGGAAGTGAACACGGTGTTGGACTAATGCTTGACGTAGGTTGTTCCAGGATCACTTCTTGATCATAGTTGTTCGACCGTGCTTTGCCTTCTCTTCTCGCTCTCATTTGCGTATGTTAGCCACCAAATATGCTAGTCGCTTGCTGCAGCTCCACCTCATACCTTTTACCCTACCTATAAGCTTAAATAGTCTTGATCGCGAGGGTGTGAGATTGCTGAGTCCCCGTGACTCACAGATACTTCCAAAACCAGTTTGCAGGTGCCGATGTTACTGAGCAGGTGACACAACAAAGCTCAAGGAGGAGCTCGATGAAGATCTTGTCCTTTGTGTTGTTTCATTCTAGTTGATCAGTAGTGGAGCCCAGTTGGGGTCGATCGGGGATCTGTGTAGTATTTGGGATAGTCTTCTTTTATTTTGGGTTCCGTAGTCGGACCTTGTGTGTATCTGGATGATGTAATGTTTATTCATGTAATTGTGTGAAGTGGCGATTGTAAGCCAACTATGTATCTCTTTCCCTTAGGTATTACATGGGTTGTGTGAAGATTACCTCACTTGCGACATTGCTTTCAATGCGGTTATGCCTCTAAGTCGTGCTTCGACACGTGGAAGATATAGCCACATCAAGGGCGTTACATGATAGTATTTTGCTTGTCTATGTTGTTGTAGATAGATGGCTCGTGCTATTGTTCTGTTAAATTTTAATGCGTTCCTTGAAAAAGCAAAGTTAAAAGATGATGGTAGCAATTACATGGACTAGGTCCGTAACTTGAGGATTATCCTCATTGCTGCACAGAAGAATTATGTTCTGGAAGCACCACTAAGTGCCAAACCCGCTGCAGGAGCAACACCAGATGTTATGAACATCTGGCAGAGCAAAGCTGATGACTACTCGATAGTTCAATGTGCCATGCTTTACGGATAAGAACCGGGACTTCAATGACGTTTTGAGCGTCATGAAGCATATGAGATGTTCTAGGAGTTGAAGTTAATATTTCAAGCAAATGCCCGGATTGAGAGATATGAAGTCTCCAATAAGTTCTATAGCTGCAAGATGGAGGAGAATAGTTCTGTCAATGAACATATACTCAGAATGTCTAGGTACCATAACCACTTGACTCAACTGGGAGTTAATCTTCCTGTTGATAGTGTCATTGACAGAGTTCTACAATCACTGCCACCAAGCTACAAGAGCTTCGTGATGAACTATAATATGCAAGGGAAGGATAAGACGATTCCCGAGCTCTTCGCAATGCTAAAAGCTGCGGAGGTAGAAATCAAGAAGGAGCATCAAGTGTTGATGGTCAACAAGACCACATGTTTCAAGAAAAAGGGTAAAGGGAAGAAGAAAGGGAACTTCAAGAAGAACGGCGAACAAGTTGCTGCTCAAGAGAAGAAACCCAAGTCTGGACCTAATCCTGAGACTGAGTGTTTCTACTGCAAAGGGACTGGTCACTAGAAGCGGAACTGCTCCAAGTATTTGGCGGATAAGAAGGATGGCAAGGTGAACAAAGGTATATGTGATATACATGTTATTGATGTGTACCTTACTAAAGCTCGCAGTAGCACCTGGGTATTTGATACTGGTTCTGTTGCTAATATTTGCAACTGGAAACAGGGACTATGGATTAAGCAAAGATTGGCTAAGGACGAGGTGACGATGCGCGTGGGAAATGGTTCCAAAGTCGATGTGATCGCCGTTGGCACGATACCTCTACATCTACCTTCGGGGTTAGTTTAGACCTGAATAATCGTTATTTGGTGCCAGCGTTGAGCATGAACATTATATATGGATCTTGTTTGATCCGAGACGGTTATTCATTTAAATTAGAGAATAATTGTTGTTCTATTTATATGAGTAATATCTTTTATAGTCATGCACCCTTGAAGAGTGGTCTATTTTTAATAAATCTCGATAGTAGTGATACGCATATTCAGAATGTTGAAGCCAAAAGATGCAGAGTTGATAATGATAGTGCAGCTTATTTGTGGCACTGCCGTTTATGTCATATTTGTGTAAAGTGCATGAAGAAACTCCATTCTGATGGACTTTTGGAATCACTTGACTATGAATCACTTGGTACTTGCGAACCATGCCTCATGGGTAAGATGACTAAAACGTCGTTCTCCGAAACTATGGAGCGAGCAACAGATTTGTTGGAAATCATACATACTGATGTATGTGGTCCGATAAATATTGAGGCTCGCGGCGGGTATCGTTATTTTCTCACCTTCACAGATGATTTGAGTAGATATGGGTATATCTACTTGATGAAACATAAGTCTGAAACATTTGAAAAGTTCAAAGAATTTTAGAGTGAACTGGAAAATCATCGTAACAAGAAGATCAAGTTTCTACGATCTGATCGTGGAGGTGAATATTTGAGTTACGAGTTTGGTCTTCATTTGCAACAATGCGGAATAGTTTCGCAACTCACGCCACCCGGAACACCACAGCGTAATGGTGTGTCCGAACATCGTAATCGTACTTTACTAGATATGGTGCGATCTATGATGTCTCTTACTGATTTACCGCTATCGTTTTGGGGTTACGCTTTAGAGACAGTTGCATTCACGTTAAATAGGGCACCATCCAAATCCGTTGAGACGACGCCTTATGAACTATGGTTTGGCAAGAAACCAAAGTTGTCGTTTCTTAAAGTTTGGGGCTGTGATGCTTACGTGAAAAAGCTTCAACCTGATAAGCTCGAACCCCAATCGGAGAAATGTGTCTTCATAGGATACCCAAAGGAGACTGTTGGGTACACCTTCTATCATAGATCTGAAAGCAAGACATTTGTTGCTGAGAATGGATCCTTTCTAGAGAGAGAGTTTCTCTCGAAAGAAGTGAGTGGGAGGAAAGTAGAACTTGATGAGGTAACTGTACCTGCTCCCTTATTGGAAAGTAGTCCATCACAAAAACCGGTTCCTGTGACACCCACACCAATTAGTGAGGAAGCCAATTATGATGATCATGAAACTTCAGATCAAGTTACTACATAACCTTGCAGGTCAACCAGAGTAAGATCCGCACCAGAGTGGCACGGTAATCCTGTTCTGGAGGTCATGTTACTTGACCATGACGAACCTACGAACTATGAGGAAGCGATGATGAGCCCAGATTCCGAAAAATGGCTTGAGGCCATGAAATTCTATATGGGGTCCATGTATGAGAACAAAGTGTGGACTTTGGTTAACTTGCCCGATGATCGGAAAGCCATCGAGAATAAATGGATCTTCAAGAAGAAGACTGACGCTAACGGTAACGTTACTGTCTACAAAGCTCGACTAGTTGCGAAAGGTTTTCGACAAGTTCAAGGAGTTGACTACGATGAGGCCTTCTCACCCGTAGCGATGCTTAAGTCCGTCCGAATCATGTTAGCAATTGCCGCATTTTATGATTATGAAATTTGGCAAATGGATGTAAAGACTGCATTCCTGAATGGATTTTTGGAAGAAGAGTTGTATATGAAGCAACCTGAAGGTTTTATCGATCCAAAAGGTGCGAACAAAGTGTGCAAGCTCCAGCGATCCATTTATGGACTGGTGCAAGCCTCTCGGAGTTGGAATAAATGTTTTGATAGTGTGAGCAAAGCATATGGTTTTATACAAACTTTTGTAGAAGCCTGTATTTACAAGAAAGTGAGTGGCAGCTTTGTAGCATTTCTAATACTATATGTGGATGACATATTGATAACCCACAAGTATAGGGGATCGCAACAGTTTTCGATAATAAGAGTGTTGAACCCAACGAGTAGCTAAAGGTAGAACAAATATTCCCTCAAGTTCTATCGACCACCGATACAACTCTACGCACGCTTGACGTTCGCTTTACCTAGAACAAGTATGAAACTAGAGGTACTTTGTAGGTGTTGTTGGATAGGTTTGCAAGATAATAAAGAGTACGTAAATAAAAAGTAGGGGCTATTTAGATAAAGAAACAATAAAGTAAATATAGCGAGTGTGGAAAAGTGGTGGTAGGAGTTGCGAAATTGCCCCTAAGCAATTGACTACTTTACTAGACCGATAACAAGTATTATGTGGGAGAGGCCACTGCTAGCATGTCATCCCTGACTTGGAATTCTATGCACTTATGATTGGAACTATTAGCAAGCATCCGCAACTACTAACATTCATTAAGGTAAAACCCAACCATCGCATTAAGATATATTGGTCCCCCTTCAATCCCGTATGCATCAATTTCTATGCTAGGTTGAAGCTTGTGTCACTCTTGCCCTCCAATACATAGTCCTATCAACATACAACTAACCCTAGGGTGTGATCCACGCGCGTAATCATATGTTGGGCACCAAAGTACAGCAACATAACCACAAGCAAATTAAATCAATCACAGCAATTCATCAACCATCGATAGGACAACGAAAATCTACTCAAACATCATAGGATGGCAACACATCATTGGATAATAATATGAAGCATAAAGCACCATGTTCAAGTAGAGGGTACAACGGGTTGCGGGGGAGTGGACCGCTGTAGATAGAGGGGGGAAGGTGATGGAGGTGTTGGTGAAGATGGCAGAGGTGTTGGTGTAGATCGCGGTGATGATGATGGCCCCCGGTGGCACTCCGGTGCCACCGGAAGCGAGGGGGAGAGAGCCCCCCTCCTTCTTATTCTTCCTTGACCTTCTCCCTAGATGGGAGAAGGGTTTCCCCTCTGGTCCATGGCCTCCATGGCGTGAGAGGGGCGAGAGCCCCTCCGAGATTGGATCTGTCTCTCTGCCTCTCTCTATTTCTGCGTTCTCAGATTCTTCCCTTTCACCATTTCTTATATTCCCGAAGATCCGTAACTCCGATTGGGCTGAAATTTTGACACGATCTCTATCCGGAAATTATCTTTCTCGCGGAGAAAGAAGGGCATCAACTGCCTTACGGGGTGGCCACGAGGGTCAGGGGCACGCCTGCCTCCCCACGGCGCGCCCCATACCTCGTGGGCCCCTCGAGCATCATCTCGTGTGGATTCTTCTTCCCAAAAATCATATATATTCCAAAAAATCTCCGTTAGTTTTTATTCCGTTTGGACTCTGTTTGATATGGATATTCTGCGAAACAAAAAACATGCAACAAACAGGAACTGGCACTAGGCACTAGATCAATATGTTAGTCCCAAAAATAGTATAAAAAGTTGCCAAAAGTATATGAAAGTTGAATAATATTGGCATGGAACAATCAAAAATTATAGATACGACGGAGACGTATCACATATTGTTGATTGGAAATGATATAGAATTTCTGGATAGCATAAAAGGATACTTGAATAAGAATTTTTCAATGAAATACCTCGATGAAGGTGCTTATATATTGGGCATCAAGATTTATAGAGATAGATCAAGACGCTTAATTGGACTTTCACAAAGCACAAACCATGATAAAGTTTTGAAAAAGTTCAAAATGGATCAAGCTAAGAAAGGGTTCTTGTCTGTGTTACAAGGTGTGAAGTTGAGTAAGACTCAATGCCCGACCACTGCAGAAGATAAAGAGAAAATGAAAAGTGTTCCCTATGCTTCAGCCATAGGCTCTATCATGTATGCAATGTTGTGTACCAGACCTGATGTGTGCCTTGCTATTAGTTTAGCAGGGAGGTACCAAAGTAATCCAAGAGTACTGGATCACTGGACAGAGGTCAAGAACATCCTGAAATACCTGATATTTCACAAGAGAACCAAACACATCAAGAGACGCTTCAATTCCATCCGCGATCAAGTCCAGGTGGGAGACATAGAGATTTGCAAGATACATACGGATCTGAATGTTGCAGACACATTGACTAAGCCTCTCTCACGAGCAAAACATGATCAACACCAAGGCTCCAAGGGTGTTAGAATCATTACTGTGTAATCTAGATTATTGACTCTAGTGCAAGTAGGAGACTTAAGGAAATATGCCCTAGAGGCAATAATAAAGTTATTATTTATTTCCGTATTTCGTGATAAATGTTTATTATTCATGCTAGAATTGTATTAACCGGAAACATAATACATGTGTGAATACATAGACAAAAAGAGTGTCACTAGTATGCCTCTACTTGACTAGCTTGTTGATCAAAATGGTTATGTTTCCTAACCATAGATATGAGTTGTCATTTGATAAACGGTATCACATCATTAGGAGAATGATGTGATTGACTTGACCCATTCCATTAGCTTAGCACTTGATCGTTTTAGTTTACTGCTATTGCTTTCTTCATGACTTATATATGTTCCTATGACTATGAGATTATGCAACTCCCGATTACCGGAGGAACACTTTGTGTGCTACCAAACGTCACAACGTAACTGGGTGATTATAAAGGTGCTCTACAGGTGTCTCTGATGGTACTTGTTGAGTTGGCATAGATCGAGATTAGGATTTGTCACTCCGATTGTCGGAGAGGTATCTCTGGGCCCTCTCGGTAATGCACGTCACTATAAGCCTTGCAAGCAATGCAACTAATGAGTTAGTTGCGGGATGATGCATTACGGAAACTAGTAAAGAGACTTGCCGGGAACGAGATTGAACTAGGTATTGAGATACCGACGATTGAATCTTGGGCAAGTAACATACGGATGACAAAGGGAACAACGTATGTTGTTATGCGGTTTGACCGATAAAGATCTTCGTAGAATATGTAGGAGCCAATATGAACATCCAGGTTTCGCTATTGGTTATTGACCGGAGACGTGTCTCGGTCATGTCTACATAGTTCTCGAACCCGTAGGGTCTACACGCTTAACATTCGGTGACGATCGGTATTATGAGTTTATGTGATTTGATGTACCGAAGGTAGTTAGGAGTCCCGGATGAGATCGGGGACATGACAAGGCGTCTCGAAATGGTCGAGACATAAAGATCGATATATTGGACGACTATATTCGGACATCGGAAAGGTTCCAAGTGATTCGGGTATTTTTTGGAGTACCGGGGAGTTACGAGAATACGGGGAAGAAGTATTGGGCCCCATGGGTCAGGGCGCGTGGCCCCCTGGCCCAAACCGAATTGGACTAGGGGGCCGGCCCCTTTCCTCCTTTCCTCCCTCTCCTTCCTTCTCCCTCTCCTCCTTCCTTTCCTCCTCCTAGTAGGAGTAGGAAAGGGGAGTCCTACTCCTACTATGAGGAGGACTCCTCCTCCTGGCATGCCCTACAGGGGCCGGCCGGCCTCCCCCCTTGCTCCTTTATATACAGGGACAGGGGGCACCCTAGAACACACAAGTTGATTGTTCCAAGCCATGTGCGGTGCCCCCCTCCACCATAATCCACCTCGATCATATCATAGCGGTGCTTAGGCGAAGCCCTGCGTCGGTAGCAACATCATCACCATCATCACGCCGTCGTGCTGACGGAACTCTCCCGTGAAGCTCTGCTGGATCATAGTTGGGGGGCGTCATCGAGCTGAACGTGTGCTGAACTCGGAGGTGCCGTGCGTTCGATACTTGGATCGGTCGGATCGTGAAGACGTTCGACTACATCAACCGCGTTCTCATAACGCTTCCGCTTACGGTCTACGAGGGTACATAGATGATACTCTCCCCTCTCGTTGTTGTGCATAACCATGATCTTGCGTGTGCATCGGAATTTTTTTGAAATTACTACGTTCCCCAACAGATATACATTACTTCGTGTGTTGCACGTCTAAGTCATCAATATGCATAGGAGTTAGGATGTGTGTCCAATCACAGGACATTTGAGGATTCTAAGATATTTAGCTCACACCGCAACTTGCAAAACCTTTTCTCATCCAAGGACTTTGTGAAGATATCTGCCAATTGCTCTTCAGCGTTGACGTGAATAATATCAATATCTTTCTTGATGACATGATCTCTGAGAATGTGATGACGAATCTGAATGTGCTTTGTCTTCGATTGCCGAAGTGGGTTGTTGGCAATCTTGATGGCGCTTTCATTGTCGCAGTAGAGTGGCACATGCTTTAGGTGGATGCCATAGTCCTTGAGAGTTTGCTTCATCCATAGAAGCTGAGTGCAGCAAGATCCAGCAGCAATGTATTCAGATTCAGCAGTGGAGAGAGACACACAATTATGTTTCTTTGAAGACCAACAGACAAGAGATCGTCCAAGAAAGTGACATGTGCCTGATGTGGACTTGCGATAAACCTTGTCACTAGCATAATCAGCATCTGAGAATTCAACTAGATCAAACTCTGAGCCCTTTGGATACCATAATCCTAGTGTTGGGGTGTAAGCCAAATATCGAAGAATTCACTTCACAGCTAAGTGATGTGATTCATTTGGTGCCGCTTGGAATCGGGCACACATGCAAACTCTAAGCATTATATCAGGCCTAGATGCACATAAGTAGAGTAAAGAACCATCATGGAGCGGTATACATTTTGGTCGAATTCTTTACCATTGTCGTCGGGGCCCAAATGACTTTTGGTTGGCATTAGCGTCGTGTAACCTTTGCAGTTTTGCATTCCAAACTTCTTCAGGCAATCTTTGAGGTATTTTTCTTGTGATATGAAGATGCCATTACTCTGCTGGCAGATTTGAAGACCAAGGAAGAATTTCAGCTCACCCATCATGGACATCTGATATTGCTCTTGCATCATATGAACAAACTCATCACTGTATCTCTTGTCAGTGCAGCCGAAGATAATGGCATCCACGTAGATTTGGCATACAAACAGTTCACCATCATATGTCTTCGTGAAGTGAGTGGGATCAAGAGAACCAGGTTTGAAGCCTTTGCTCTTCAGGAAGTCTTCGAGTGTGTCATACCAAGCGCGAGGTGCTTGTTTGAGGCCATACAGTGCCTTGTTGAGCTTGTATACCATGTCAGGGCGCTTTGGATCTTCAAAACTGGGTGGTTTTGCAACATGCATTTCTTCTTCAATTTTGCCATTGAGAAAGGCACTTTTGACATCCATTTGGTACAGAAGAATGTTGTTCTGGTTGGCATAGGCTAGCAGTATGTGAATGGCGTCAAGCCTAGCCACAGGAGCAAATGTTTCATCGAAGTCAATCCCTTCAACTTGTGTGTAACCTTGAGCAATGAGACGAGCCTTGTTTCTGACAACCTGACCATGCTCATCTTGTTTGTTGCGAAAGATCCATTTGGTACCGATGATGTTGTGCTTGCGAGGATCTGGACGCTTTACAAGCTCACATACATTGTTCAGCTCGAACTATTGAAGCTCTTCTTGCATAACTTGAATCCATTCAGGTTCCATGAAGGCTTCGTCAACTCTCTTGGGTTAAGATATTGCGACAAAAGCAAAGTGCCCACAGAAATTTGCTAGTCGTGTTGCTCTTGAATGAGTGAGTGGACCAGGTGCATTGATGCTATCAATTATCTTATCAATCTTTCAATTCGAGGATCTAGAGAGGTGTTTTCATAGTCATCTCCGAATATTTGCCATATGTACTTCATTTGCAACATGAGGATGAATTGGACGAAGATTTTGCCCTTGCTGATCATTGTCTTGATTTTTAGCATTGGCTTCAGGCTAAGTAGTGTCTTCAGGCTGATTTGGTGCAGAAATGATGATTTCCTCTTCAGCATGTGCCTCTGAAGGTATGTTTTCTCCAGTACCCATAAGCTTGATAGATTCACTTGGTGTAGCTTCATCTAGCACATTTGGTAGGTGCTCTCTTTGCGAGCCATTAGTCTCATCGAACGGCACATCCATAGTTTCAACCACTTTGTAGTGAAAGAGGTTGAAGACTTTGTAGGAGTGCAAATCCTTTTCGTAGCCAAGCATAAAACCTTCATGTGCTTTCGGTGCAAATTTGGAAGTGTGATGTGGATCCTTGATCCAGCACCTGGCACCAAATACTCTAAAATAGCTGATGTTTGGCTTCTTACCAGTCAGGAGCTCATATGATGTCTTCTTTAGGAACTTGTGAAGATAAACACGGTTGATGATGTGACATGCAGTATCAATAGCTTCAGGCCAGGACTTCCTTGGAGTCTTGTACTCATCAAGCATCGTCCTTGCCATCTCAATGACGGTTCTGTTTTTATGCTCCACGATGCCATTCTGCTGAGGTGTGTCTGGAGCCGAGAACTCATGTGTGATGCCCAATGTATCAAGATAGGTGTCTGATAACCCACAAGTATAGGGGATCTCAATAGTTTTCGAGGGTAGAGTATTCAACCCAAATTTATTGATTCGACACAAGGGGAGCCAAAGAATATTCTCAAGTATTAGTAGCTGAGTTGTCAATTCAACCACACCTGGAAACTTAATATCTGCAGCAAAGTATTTAGTAGCAAAATAATATGATAGTAGTCGTAACGATAGCAAAAGTAACGGTAGCAAAATTAATGTTTTTGGTATTTTGTAGTGATGATAACAATAGCAATGGAAAAGTAAATAAGCAAACAACAATATGTGGAAAGCTCGTAGGCAATGGATCGGTGATAGAGAATTATGTCGGATGCGGTTCATCATGTAACAGTCAAAACCTAGGGTGACATATAACTAGCTCCAATTCATCAATGTAATGTAGGCATGTATTCCGAATATAGTCATACGTGCTTATGGAAAAGAACTTGCATGACATATTTTGTCCTACCCTCCCGTGGCAGCGAGGTCCTAGCAGAAACTAAGGGATATTAAGGCCTCCTTTTAATAGAGTACCAGACCAAAGCATTAACACATAGTGAATAGATGAAGTCCTCAAACTACGGTCATCACCGGAAGTGGTCCCGATTATTGTCTCTTCAGGGTTGCCGGATCATGACACATAGTAGGTGACCATAGACTTGCAAGATAGGATCAAGAACTCACATATATTCATGAAAACATAATAGGTTCAGATCTGAAATCATGGCACTCGGGCCCTAGTGACAAGCATTAAGCATAGCAAAGTCATAGCAACATTAATCTCAGAACATAGTGGATACTAGGGATCAAACCCTAACAAAACTAACTTGATTACATGATAAATCTCATCCAACCCATCACCATCCAGCAAGCCAACGATGGAATTACTCACGCACGGCGGTGAGCATCATGAAATTGGTGATGGAGGATGGTTGATGATGACGATGTCGACGGATTCACTTCTCCGGAGCCCCGAACGGACTCCAGATCAGCCCTCCCGAGAGATTTTAGGGCTTGGCGGTGGCTCCGTATCGTAAAACGCGATGAATCTTTCTCTCTGATTTTTTCTCTCCGAACATGAATATATAGAGTTGGAGTTGAGGTCGGAGGAGCTCCAGGGGCCCACGAGGTAAGGGGCGCGCCCCCACCCTCGTGGCTAGGTGTGTGGGCCCCCTGGTCTTGATCTTTTGCCAATATTTTTTATTATTTCCCAAAATAATCTCTGTGAAGTTTCAGGTCATTCTGAGAAGTTTTGTTTCTGCACATAAATAACACCATGGGAATTCTGCTGAAAAAAGCGTCAGTCCGGGTTAGTTACATTCAAATCATGCAAGTTAGAGTCCAAAACAAGGGCAAAAGTGTTTGGAAAAGTAGATATGACGGAGACGTATCAAATCCCCCAAGCTTAAACCTTTGCTTGTCCTCAAGCAATTCAGTTGACAAACTGAAAGTGATAAAGAAAAACTTTTACAAACTCTGTTTGCTCTTGTTGTTGTAAATATGTAAAGCCAGCATTCAAGTTTTCAGCAAAGATTATAAACTAACCATATTCACAATAACGCTTAGGTCTCATGTTTACTCATATCAATGGCATAATCAACTAGCGAGCAATAATAATAAATCTCGGATGACAACACTTTCTCAAAACAATCATAATATGATATAACAAGATGGTATCTCGCTAGCCCTTTCTGAGACCGCAAAACATAAATGCAGAGCACCTTTAAAGATCAAGGACTGACTAGACATTGTAATTCATGGTAAAAGAGATCCAGTCAAGTCATACTCAATGTAAACTAACAGTAATGAATGCAAATGACAGTGGTGCTCTCCAACTGGTGCTTTTTAATAAGAGGATGATGACTCAACATGAAAGTAAATAGATAGGCCCTTCGCAGAGGGAAGCAGGGATTTGTAGAGGTGCCAGAGCTCGGTTTTGAAATAGAGATGAATAATATTTTGAGCGGTATACTTTCATTGTCAACATAACAACCAAGAGATGGCGATATCTTCCATGCTACACACATTATAGGCGGTTCCCAAACAGAATGGTAAAGTTTATACTCCCCCTCCACCAACAAGCATCAATCCATGGCTTGCTCGAAACAACGAGTGCCTCCAACTAACAAGAGTCCCAGGGGGAGTTTTGTTTGCAATTATTTTGATTTGATTTGCATAAAGCATGGGACTGGGCATCCCGGTGACCAGCCATTTTCTCGTGAGTGAGGAGCGGAGTCCACTCCTCTTGAGAATAACCCGCCTAACATGGAAGATACGGACAGCCCTAGTTGATACATGAGCTATTCGAGCATACAAAACAGATATTTATTTGAAGGTTTAGAGTTTGGCACATACAAATTTACTTGGAACGGCAGGTAGATACCGTATATAGGTAGGTATGGTGGACTCATATGGAATAACTTTGGGGTTTATGGATTGGATGCACAAGCAGTATTCCCGCTTAGTACAGGTGAAGGCTAGAAAAAGACTGGGAAGCGACCAGCTAGAGAGCGACAACAGTCATGAACATGCATTAAAATTAATCAACACCGAATGCAAGCATGAGTAGGATATAATGCACCATGAACATAAATATCGTAGAGGCTATGTTGATTTTGTTTCAACTACATGCGTGAACATGTGCCAAGTCAAGCCACTCGAATCGTTCAAAAGAGGATACCACCCTATCATACCACATCACAACCATTTTAATAGCATGTTGGCACGCAAGGTAAACCATTATAAGCTCCTAGCTAATTAAGCATGGCATAAGAAACTATGATCTCTAATTGTCATTGCAAACATGTTTATTCATAATAGGCTGAATCAGGAACGATGAACTAATCATATTTACAAAAACAAGAGAGGTCGAGTTCATACCAGCTTCTCCCATCTCAATCAGTCCATCATATATCGTCATAATTGCCTTTCACTTGCACGACCGAACGATGTGGATAATAATAATAGTGCACGTGCATTGGACTAAGCTGGAATCTGCAAGCATTCAATAAACAGGAGAAGACAAGGCAATATGGGCTCTTTTGTCAGATCAACAATAATGCATATAAGAGCCACTTCAACAATTTAATTATGGTCTTCTCCTATCGACCCCCAAAGAAAGAAAAGAAATAAAACTATTTACACGGGAAAGCTCCCAACAAGCAAAAGAAGAACAGGAAATCTTTTTGGGTTTTCTTTTTAATTACTACTACAAGCATGGAAATTAAAACTAGCTAAAAGTTACAACTATTTTTTTTGTTTTTCTTAAGGTTTATTAAACACACAAGAAGAAAGCATAAAAAGGAAAATAAACTAGCATGGATATACAATGAAAAAGTATGAGCACCGACATCTAGCAATGAGTGTGTGAACATGAATGTAATGTCGGTGAGAAATACGTACTCCCCCAAGCTTAGGCTTTTGGCCTAAGTTGGTCTATGGCCACGGTTGGCCTGGCGGATATCCATAGTAATAGTTGGGGTCGTACTGCGAAGAAGAAGACTCTGATTGCCACTGGTTGGCAATCATCTCCGGATCCCACTGGTAATTAGACTGTCGTGGAGGATCAACTTGTGGTTCCGACTCTGGCTCTGTGGCTGATGTAGGGTTCCGGTAGGCGTGAATAGCCTCCAACGGAACAAGGTACTTGCCTGCAGATAAATCAAACAAGGAAGGAGCAGGCAGGGTAATAGTCTCAGGATGATGTTTATCAAAGAACAATTTGTATTTGAGCTCATTTTCCCTATTCTTAACAATAAAATCGTGTGCTACCATACTCTTATAATCTAAATAAACAGGAGGCAGCAATTTTTCTTCCTTCTCATAATGCCTAATAGGTATGTTAAAATGTGCAGCTAGGCGCGAGGCGAAGATGCCTCCAAAGACGGGGCCCTTAGTACGGTTAAGATTTAACCGCTTTGCAATAATAGCACCCATGCTGAATGTATCATCACGAAATAAGGCGTGGCACAAAATAACAATATCAGGGGCACTCAGGTTTCCACAGTTTCCGCGCCCAATTAAGCATCTACTAGCAAATATAGCAAAGTAACGTAGAACAGGAAAGTGTATGCTAGTAGTTCGTGCATCGGAAACCTTCCTCGTTTCCCCTACAGTGATGGTATCAATAAACCCATCCACATCGCCGCGATGTGGTTCCTCTATGATTCCCTCAAAAGGGATCAAACAAACCCGACAAAAATCACGAAGTGACATCTCCTTATGCTCATCATATAAATAAAACTCCACCATAGGTGGTGAGCTCCTAGCATGGAAATGAAAGTTTTGCACAAAGATATTGGTGAGTAAGAGATACTGTTCGCGCTGGTCGTGGAGGAAGGCGGTGAGGCCTGCATTCTCAGCCAATTCATAGAAATCATCATAAATCCCGGCTGCTCTCAAGAAATCATCACAAGGCCATTCACACGGCCGAACCTCCGTGATGCGAGGCAGATTATATTTGGGCCTCTTTGCTTCTTCGTTTTGCTTTTCCTTCGAGCTTCGGCTCAATGAGACCCTCAAAAATCTCTTCATTATTTTCTGAAAAATTCTGAAATTTTTAGTAACTTCAAATAAAAGTGAACCAAACTCAACAAAATTGATAGCAACTACTCCTACAAGTGCCTAGAGCCTATATCATGCATCAAAACTACTTGGAACCACATAAATTTGACATGCAAGCTCAAGAACAGGGTCACCTAAGCAGCAAAATATGCAATGAATAAAGCACTAGAACAAAAACTAATTGGACCATTGGAGGAGTCACATACCAAGGAACAATCCCCCAAAGCAGTTTTGTGAGAGGTGCTTTGAGCAAGGAGATCTAAAATCGCAGCAAAATGAGCTAGAACTCGTGCTTGAGCTGGATAATGGTGTTTGTGGGAGGAAGAAGGAGTGTGTGGGTGCAGGAATAAGTGGAGGAGGGCCACCGTGGGCCCACGAGGCAGGGGGCGCCCAGGGGGTAGGGCGCGCCCTCCACCCTCGTGGCCAGGTGGATGCCCCCTGCTGTGTTCTCAGTGCCAAATATTCTCAAATATTCCAGAAAAAATCATATTTAAATTTCAGGGCATTTGGAGAACTTTTATTTTCGGGGTATTTTTATATTGCACGGATAATTCAGAAAACAGACAGAAATTACTATTTTTGCTTTATTTAATATAAATAACAGAAAGTAAAAGAGGGTACAGAGAGTTGTGTTTTCTAAATTCATCCATCTCATGATCATCAAAAGGAATCCATTAACAAGGTTGATCAAGTCTTGTTAACAAACTCATTCCGAATAACATGGAACCGGAGAATTTTCGAATAACACTAGGTTACCTCAACGGGGATATGCACATCCCCAACAATAAGAATATCATATTTCTTCTTGACAGTAGGAAGAGGAAATTCAAAACCTCCAAAAATAATCGATGGAATTTTTCCAATAGAATTGATACTGTGGACTTGAGGTTGTTTCCTCGGAAAGTGTACCGTATGCTCATTACCATTAACATGAAAAGTGACATTGCCTTTGGTGCAATCAATAACAGCCCCTGCAGTATTCAAAAAGGGTCTTCCAAGAATAATAGACATACTATCGTCCTCGGGAATATCAAGAATAACAAAGTCCGTTAAAATAGTAACGTTTGCAACCACAACAGGCACATCCTCACAAATACCGACAGGTATAGCAGTTGATTTATCAGCCATTTGCAAAGATATTTCAGTAGGTGTCAACTTATTCAAATCAAGTCTACGATATAAAGAGAGAGGCATAACACTAACACCGGCTCCAAGATCACATAAAGCAGTTTTAACATAGTTTCTTTTAATGGAGCATGGTATAGTGGGTACTCCTGGATCTCCAAGTTTCTTTGGTATTCCACCTTTAAAAGTATAATTAGCAAGCATGGTGGAAATTTCAGCTTCCGGTATCTTTCTTTTATTAGTAACAATATCTTTCATATACTTAGCATAAGGATTCATTTTGAGCATATCAGTTAATCGCATACGCAAAAAGATAGGTCTAATCATTTCAGCAAAGCGCTCAAAATCCTCATCATCCTTTTTCTTGGATGGTTTGGGAGGAAAAGGCATGGGTTTCTGAACCCAAGGCTCTCTTTCCTTACCGTGTTTCCTAGCAACAAAGTCTTTCTTATCATAACGTTGATTCTTTGATTGTGGGTTATCAAGATCAACAGCAGGTTCAATTTCTATATCATTATCATTACTAGGTTGAGCATCAACATGAACATTATCATTAACATTATCACTAGTTTCATGTTCATTACCAGATTGTGTTTCAGCATCAGAAATAGAAATATCATTTGGATTCTCAGGTGTTTCAGCAATAGGTTCACTAGAAGCATGCAAAGTCCTATCATTTTTCTTTTTCTTCCTTTTAGAAGGACTAGGTGCATCTATATTATTTCTCTGAGAATCTTGCTCAATTCTCTTAGGGTGGCCTTCAGGATACAAAGGTTCCTGAGTCATTTTACCAGTTCTAGTAGCCACTCTAACAGCATAGTCCTTATTCTTACTATTCAATTCATTGAGCAAATCATTTTGAGCTTTAAGTACTTGTTCTACTTGAGTGGTAACCATAGAAGCATGTTTACTAATAAGTTTAAGTTCACCTTTGCAATTAGCCATATAATCACCCAAGTGTTCAAGCATATCAGCACTGCATTTTAATTCTCTACCAAAATAAGCATTGAAGTCTTCTTGCTCAACCATAAATTTATCAAACTCATCTAAGCATGGGCTAGCAAACTTAGTAAATGGGATTTCAGCTTTATCATATCTATAGAGAGAATTTACCTTTACTACATGTGTCGGGTTATCAAGACCATGTGTTTCTTCAATAGGTGATGGATTAAAACATATATTTCTTCAACAGGCGGTAAATTAAGACCATGTATTTCTTCAATAGGAGGTAAATTCTTAACATCTTCACCTTTAATACCCTTTTCTTTCATGGATTACTTTGCCTCTTGAATATCTTCAGGACAGAGAAATAGAACACCCCTTTTCTTCGGAGTTGGTTTAGGAATAGGCTCAGGAGTTGGCTCAGGAAGTGTCCAATTATTTTCATTTGTCAACATATTATTCAATAGAATTTCAGCTTCATCCGGTGTTCTTTCCCTGAAAACAGAACCAGCACAACTATCCAGGTAATCTCTGGAAGCATCGGTTAGTCCATTATAAAAGATATCAAGTATTTCATTTTTCTTAAGAGGGTGATCAGGCAAAGCATTAAGTAATTGGAGAAGCCTCCCCCAAGCTTGTGGGAGACTCTCTTCTTCAATTTGCACAAAATTATATATATCCCTTAAGGCAGCTTGTTTCTTATGAGCAGGGAAATATTTAGCAGAGAAGTAATAAATCATATCCTGGGGACTACGCACACAACCAGGATCAAGAGAATTAAACCATATCTTAGCATCACCCTTTAATGAGAACGGAAATATTTTAAGGATATAAAAGTAGCGAGTTCTCTCATCATTAGTGAACAGGGTAGCTATATCATTTAATTTAGTAAGATGTGCCACAACAGTTTCAGATTCATAGCCATAAAAAGGATCAGATTCAACCAAAGTAATTATATCAGGATCAATAGAGAATTCATAATCCTTATCAGTAACAAAGATAGGTGAAGTAGCATAAGCAGGATCATATTTCATTCTAGCATTCAGAGTTTTTTGTTTAAGCTTAGCTAATAATTTCTTAAGATCACTTCTATCATTGCAAGCAAGAAAGTCTCTTTTAGTTTCTTCATCCATAACATAGCCCTCAGGCACAACAGGTAATTCATATTTATTAGGAGAGCCTTCATAATCACTTTCATCAGTATTATCAGTTTCAATAATTTCATTCTCTCTAGCCCTAGCAAGTTGTTCATCAAGAAATTCACCAAGTGGCACAGTAGTATCAAGCATAGAAGTAGTTTCATCATAAGTATCATGCATAGCAGAAGTGGCATCATCAATAATATGCGACATATCAGAATCAATAGCAGAAGCAGGTTTAGGTGTCGCAAGCTTACTCAAAACAGAAGGTGAATCAAGTGCAGAGCTAGATGGCAGTTCCTTACCTCCCCTCGTAGTTGAGGGATAACTCTTGGTTTTTGGATCTCTCAAGTTCTTCATAATGATAAGCAGATATAAATCCCAAGTGACTCAAAGAATAGAGCTATGCTCCCCAGCAACGGCGCCAGAAAACAGTCTTGATAACCCACAAGTATAGGGGATCGCAACAGTTTTCGAGGGTACAGTATTCAACCCAAATTTATTGATTTGACGCAAGGGGAGCCAAAGAATATTCTCCAGTATTAGCAGCTGAGTTGTCAATTCAACCACACCTAGAAACTTAATATCTGCAGCAAAGTAATATGATAGTAGTGGTAATGATAGCAAAAGTAACGGTAGCAAAATTAATGTTTTTGGTATTTTGTAGTGATGATAACAATAGCAACGGAAAAGTAAATAAGCAAACAACAATATATGGAAAGCTCGTAGGCAATGGATCGGTGATAGAGAATTATGCCGGATGCGGTTCATCATGTAACAGTCATAACCTAGGGTGACATATAACTAGCTCCAATTCATCAATGTAATGTGGGCATGTATTCCGAATATAGTCATACGTGCTTATGGAAAAGAACTTGCATGCCATATTTTTTCCTACCCTCCCGTGGCAGCGAGGTCCTAGCAGAAACTAAGGGATATTAAGGCCTCCTTTTAATAGAGTACCAGACCAAAGCATTAACACATAGTGAATAGATGAAGTCCTCAAACTACGGTCATCACCGGAAGTGGTCCCGATTATTGTCACTTCAGGGTTGCCGGATCATAACACATAGTAGGTGACTATAGACTTGCAAGATAGGATCAAGAACTCACATATATTCATGAAAACATAATAGGTTCAGATCTGAAATCATGGCACTCGGGCCCTAGTGACAAGTATTAAGCATAGCAAAGTCATAGCAACATTAATCTTAGAACATAGTGGATACTAGGGATCAAACCCTAACAAAACTAACTCGATTACATGATAAATCTCATCCAACCCATCACCATCCAGCAAGCCTACGATGGAATTACTCACGCACGGCGGTGAGCATCATGAAATTGGTGATGGAGGATGGTTGATGATGACGATGGCGATGGATTCCCTTCTCCGGAGCCCCGAACGGACTCCAGATCAGCCCTCCCGAGAGAGTTTAGGGCTTGGCGGTGGCTCCGTATCGTAAAACGCGATGAATCTTTCTCTCTGATATTTTTCTCTCCGAACACGAATATATAGAGTTGGAGTTGAGGTCGGAGGAGCTCCAGGGGGCCCACGAGGTAGGGGGTGCGCCCCCACCCTCGTGGCTAGGTGTGTGGGCCCCCTGGTCTTGATCTTTTGCCAGTATTTTTTATTATTTACAAAAATAATCTCCGTGAAGTTTCAGGTCATTCCGAGAACTTTTGTTTCTGCACATAAATAACACCATGGCAATTCTGCTGAAAACAGTGTCAGTCCGGGTTAGTTCCATTCAAATCATGCAAGTTAGAGTCCAAAACAAGGGCAAAAGTGTTTGGAAAAGTAGATACGGCGGATACGTATCAGTGTCGAGGCCGGTGTTCTTGAATTCTGTGATGTTGTCACTTCTGACGTGCTTGATCTTGATGCCATAGTTGGTCATGGCACGATTGGCGAATCGTTTGAAGACATCCTGCACTTTAGTCTTGTAGAGAATTATATGCACCCATGTATATCTTGAGTAATCAACAATGACGAAACCATAGAGGCAAGCAGTAGTAGTAAGGGTAGAGTAGTAAGTAGGGCCGAATAAGTCCATGTGTAGCAGCTCAAAGGGACGAGTTGTCGTCATGATTGTCTTCGAGGGATGCTTGGCCCGAGTCATCTTTCCAGCTTCGCGGGCACCGCACATATGATCCTTATTGAACTTGATGCCCTCGATACCTATGACATGCTTCTTCTTTGTGAGAGTGTGCAAGTTCCTCATGCCCACATGCCCTAGCCTCTGATGCCAGAGCCAGCACTCTAAATCTTTTTCTAGAAGACATACGACCAGCTGTGGTACTGTGAAGAAATCTACCATATACAGATCATCCTTTTGATATCCTTCGAAGACTAGAGATTTGTCAGATTCCATAAGCACAAGGCAACGATATTTTCCAAATATCACAATCATGTTAAGGTCACAAAGCATTGAGATAGACATTAAGTTGAAACCAAGGGATTCAACAAGCATCACTTTATCCAAGTGCTGATCCTTTGAGATTGCAACTCTACCTAGGCCCAATACCTTGCTTTTACCAGTGTCAGCAAATGTGATGTGACTTTTGTCAGATGGTCGTAGGGTTGAATCCATAAGAAGGCTTCGATCACCATTCATGTGGTTAGTGCATCCACTGTCCATAATCCACTCAGAAGCCTTTGGTGTTGTACCCTACAGTGCAGTTTGGGGGATAGGCTTCACCAAGGGAAATGTGAAGCATAAATATTTGACGAACAAGCATATTATCAAAGTTCAGATCCTTGTTATGGTAGATAGGATGTTTGTCAATAAATCCTGGGACGAAATACATAGTAAGACCATTCTGGCATTTTGTCTTGCATCCCACAAGATGTTTTAGGTCCCCAGCATAAGCATCAGAAGCCTTTGATTTCTGGCTGGAGACCTTTCCCTGCAAAAGAGAGTTAATTTTTCTTAACCACCCACATCTTCAGGGGTGGCTTAGAAGCAATGAGTCTAAGTGCAGCATCTGAGAACTTTATCTTTGGAGCCCTAGCAAATAGCCTTGCAGGAGGTGAATAATACTCATAAGAATAAGTAGAAAAGTTCTTGGTCTTATGGACATAGTGGTTTGATGAAACTCGCTCATAGTCATTAGTCTGGGTATGGTTTCCCTGCAAAACATTGGCGTTAGGGTGACTCTGATGAGTCCTCTGTCTGTATGAGGCCTTTGGACCATATGAAGCCTTCGGTCTGGGGTTTGTCTTCTTCCCAGATGGTGTCATGATGACATTCACAGGAAGATTCTCAAGACAATTTTTGGGCACCCAAATCTTCTTCAAAGGTGATCCATTCCTACAGTTAGTACCAATATACTGGCAAACACTTCACCATTCTGATTCTTAAACAGTTTATAGTTTGCATCAAAGGATTCATCAATGATAATTGGGTTAGCACCAGTGAAGCCAGATAAGGTAGATGGATCCACTGAAGGACCCTTTGCAGCAACCCAAGTGGTTTTGGGGTACTGCTCAGGCTTCCAGTATGAACCATCAACGTTCATTTTCCTTTCGAACCCAACACCCTCTTTCCTAGGGTTTCGGTTCAGAATCTGTTTCTTGAGAACATCGCATAGTGTCTGATGTCATTTGAGGCTTTTGTACATCCCTGTTTCAAGCAATGTCTTCAACCTAGCATTCTCATCAGCAATAGTAGTGGTATCCTCAGAAGAGGGGTTAGTTACCACATCAGCAGTTGAAGATATAGCAACAGTAGCAGCAGTAGAACATTCAGCAACAGAGACATCATTATCACGCTCAAGACATTTTAAACATGGTGTCTCAAAGTCTTCCTGAGTGGTACTGGTCTGTTGAGCGCGAAGTGACTCGGTCTCCGTTTGAAGATCTTCATGAGACGCTCTCAGGTTCTCAAGTTCTTGCTTTCTTTGAAGATAATCATAGGAAAGCTTCTCATGAGTAGCTGAGAGTGTTTCATGACGACTTTCAAGTTCTTCGTACTTAACATGAAGATTTTTAATGTCTTCAATTAAGGACTGAGTTAAAGTCATTTCCGCGTCCAACAGGTCATCGCTTTTGTCTAGAAACTTTTGAATATGTTCCATAGCATTTTGTTGTTCTGTTGCAATTTTACCAAGTGTTTTGTAGCTAGGTTTAGATTCACATTCAGAGTCAGCTTCACTGGATGTTTGAAAGTAAGCATCGCGTCAGTTTACCTTGGCACCATGTGCCATGAAGCAGTAGGTAGGAGTAGAGTCATCCTCATTATCAACATCAGCGTTGGCGACGAGGCCATTGTCTTCGGTGTTGAAGATTGACTTGGCGACATAAGCTGAAGCTAGAGCTAGGCTTGCCATGCCTGAATCGAACTCCTCCTCAAACTCCACCTCCGCCTCCTCAGAAGCAGACTCCTCTGACTCCATCTCCTTGTAGACAAACGCACGAGCCTTGCTTGATGAGCTCTTCTTGTGTGATGAAGACCTTGAAGAAGACTTTGAGGATTTCTTCTTCTTCTTCTTCCTATCATCAAAATCATATTCCTTGCTCTTCTTCTTCTTCTTGGTTTCACTGTCCCATTGAGGACACTCACAGATGTACTGACCAGGTTTCTTGCATTTGTGGCATGTTCTCTTCTTCTGGTCACAAGAGGAAGCTTCATCATTTCTTGAGCTGGATCTTGAAGACTTTACGAAACCTTTCTTTTTGGAGAACTTCTGGACCTTCTTCATGAGCATAGTCGGCTCCTTTCCAATGTCTTTAGGATCCCCAGAACTGCAGTCAGATTCTTCTTTAGATGAGGACACAATCTTTGCCTTCAAAGCATGGGTTCGTCCATAGTTTGGGCCATAGATATCTCTCTTCTCAGATTACTGGAACTCATGTGTGTTGAGCCTCTCAAGTATGTCAGATGGATCAAGATTCTTGAAGTCAGGACATTCTTGAATCATCAGGGCCAGGGTGTTGAATGAGTTGTCAAGTGATCTTAGGAGCTTCTTGACGATTTCGTGCTTGGTGATCTCAGTGGTGCTAAGTGCGTGAAGCTCATTTGTGATGTCAGTGAGGCGATAAAATGTGAGCTGGACATTCTCATTGTCATTTATCTTGAAGAGATTGAAGAGGTTGCGAAGAACATCAATCCTAGAATATCTCTGAGTTGAAACGCCTTCGTTGACCTTGGAGAGCCAGTCCCAGACCAGCTTTGCAGTTTCCAGTGCACTCACACGGCCATACTGTCCTTTGGTCAGATGACCATAGATGATGTTCTTGGCAGTTGAATCCAGTTGAATGAACCTCTTGACATCAGCAACAGTGACACCTTCACAGACCTTGGGAACACCATTCTTGACGATATACCAGAGGTCGACATCAATGGCTTCAAGATGCATACACATCTTATTCTTCCAGTAGGGCTAATCAGTGCCATCGAGGACTGGGCACGCAATGGAGACCTTGATTATCCCTGCAGTTGACATAGCTAAAACTCCAGGTGGTTAAATCGAATCACACAGAACAAGGGAGCACCCTGCTCTGATACCAATTGAAAGTGCTAGTTATCAACTAGAGGGGGGTGAATAGGCGATTTTTATGAAAGTCTTCAAAACACGAGATCTTTGAAGACAAATAGTAGAAATGAGCCTATTGATATGCAGCGGAAGGAAGACTACACTATACAAGCCATAGTCAAGAATGCAATGAAGTGAAAGCACAAAGACTATCAGCAGCTAGGTAGAATGGATCAGGATGGAAGACAGTGTGAAGCCAAACAGTAAACAGTCTTACTCAGTGACGTTAATCAGATCAGACAAGCAGTCAATGACTTCACGAAGACAAACTGTAAAGTAAAGGGAAGTGGGAGATAGAACCAGTTGCTTGGTGAAGACAGAGATTTGGTAGACCAGTTCCAGTTGCTGTGACAACTGTACGTCTGGTTAGGGAGGTTGAGATTTAACTCAGAAGAGCGCTTCTTCACCTTATTCCCCTTGACCTAAGGACACCCAGTCCTCGCCCAATCAGTCTGGTAAGTCTTCAACGTAGATAGCATAAATAAATTTTATTCATTGGGTTGCCTCCCAACAAGCGCTATAGTTTTACGCCCTTAGCTAGGCATAAAGCAAGGATGTAAGTTTTGTCATCCTTGTCCTTTTGAAAGCAAAGGGAAAATTCCTATCAATGGCATTTAATTTTCTATTTTGTGAAAGCACATGGCCATTGATAGCAGAAGAAAGATTAATCACGTTGCGAAAATTCGTATCTAAACTAGCCTTCATCTCTTTAATTGTTTCATTTTCATAAAAACACATAAGGGTAGTTGATTCAACATTTTCTCCCTTGGGGTGCCCAAATATGGTTTTCATCTTTTCATAAGTATCAACGACATCCCCTTCAAGAAAACCGTTTTCAAATATAGAATCCACAACTTGCTTGAAGGAAGAAGGTAGACCAACATAAAAAAAATCAAGTATATCTCTATCTCATATTGGGGCACATAGCTAGCTCGAATTCTCAACAGCCTATCCCAAGCATCTTTCAAAGATTCATCAAGGAAATAACGACAAATTCCGGGATCATCTTCATCAAAATTGTTAGAGTTTTCCTTAGCAACCTCAGTAAGTCTTTCCATAACATCATTATTTATGAGCTTAGAGAGGACAGAGGGGTTATCCAAAGCATTAAAACTCAGGAGAAAACCCTTAGCTTCTCTACGATCGGTCATGACGACCGAGAAGAGAATTTAAGAGAATGGAAGAAAAATAGCGAACGAAAAAGAGGGCGAATAAAACGGCAATTTTTTGTGAAGTGGGGAGAGGAAAATGAGAGGCAAATGGCAAATAATGTAAATTACGAGGAGATGAGATTTGTGATTAGGAACCTGGTATATGTTGAAGATCCTCCCCGGCAACGGCGCCAGAAATTCCTTTTGATGTCGCTTGAAGCTACGTCGGTATTTCCCCAAAGAGGAAGGGATGATGCAGCACATCGGTGGTAGGTATTTCCCTCAGATGTGAAACCAAGGTTATCGAACCAGTAGGAGAATCAAGCAACACAAGGTAAACAGCACCTGCACACAAATAACAACTACTCACAACCCGACATGTAAAAGGGTTGTCAATCCCTTTCGGGTAGCGGCGCCAGAAATTGGCAAACAGACGTGAGAGAGTTGTAAATATTGATAGATCGAACGGCAAATAAAATAAATTGCAGCAAGGTATTTTTGTATTTTTGGTTTAGTATATCTAAAAATAAAAGGCAAATAAAAGTAGATCGCAAAGGCAAGTAATATGAGAAAGAGACCCGGGGGCCGTAGGTTTCACTAGTGGCTTCTCTCGAGAAAAATAGCAAACGGTGGGTAAAAAAATTATTGTTGGGCAATTGATAGAACTTCAAATAATCATGACGATATCTAGGCAATGATCATTACATAGGCATCACGTTCAAGATTAGTAGACCGACTCCTGCCTGCATCTACTACTATTACTCCACACATCGACCGCTATCCAGCATGCATATAGTGTATTATGTTCATGGAGAAACGGTGTAATGCAATAAGAATGATGACATGATGTAGACGAGATCTATGTATGTAGAGATAGACCCCATCGTTTTATCCTTAGTAGCAACGATACATACGTGTCGGTTCCCCTTCTGTCACTGGGATCAAGCATCGTAAGATCGAATCCCACTACAAAGCACCTCTTCCCATTGCAAGATAAATAGATCAAGTTGGCCAAAAAACCCAAATACCGGAGAAGAAGTACGAGGCTATAAGCAATCATGCATAAAAGAGATCAAAGAAACTCAAATACTTTCAGGGATATGAAAAGATAGATCTGATCATAAACTCAAAGTTCATCCGATCCCAACAAACACACCGCAAAAAGAGTTACATCATATGGATCTCCAAGAGACCATTGTATTCAGCATCAAACGAGAGAGAGGAAGCCATCTAGCTACTAACTACGGACCCGAAGGTATACAAAGAACTACTCACACATCATCAGAGAGGCACCAATGGAGGTGGTGAACCCCATCTGTGATGGTGTCTAAATTGGATCTGGTGGTTCTGGACTCTGCGGCGGCTGGAATTGATTTTTTGTCGACTCCCCTAGGGTTTCTGGAATATTGGAGTATTTATAGAGCAAAGAGGCGGTTCGGGGGCACCCGAGTTGGGCACAACCCACCAAGGCGCACCTAGGCCTCCTGGCGCATCCTGGTGGGTTGTGCTCTCCTCGAAGCACTCCCCAGGCACAGCCTTGGCCAAGTAGGTGTCTTCTGGTCCATAAAAAATATCCATAAAGTTTCATGGCATTTGGACTCCGTTTGGATTGATTTTCTGCCATGTAAAAAACATGCAAAAACGGCAACTCGCACTTGGCACTATGTCAATAGGTTAGTACCAAAAATATATATAAAATGATTATAAAACATCCAAGATTGATAATATAATAGAATGGAACAATAAAAAATTATAGATACTGTCACACCCTAGCTAGTCATGCATCAGAGTGTGTGCATCATGTTTAAATTTCCATTTAATTTGAAATGAGGATTTGTGAAACCCTCAGAATCATTTTTGAAAATGACCCAAATAAAAACTTCTCCAAAAAGGTCCAAGAAAATGCTCATGTTGCTCTCTGAAAATATTGGACAGAGATAAAAATCAAACCAATATTTTTAAGAGCTCATAGGTATTTATTTTGGGCATTTGGAATTAATGCATAAATATTTGCATTGGAAATATATTAGTTATATATATTAATATATGTCCAAATATTATGCCAAATATAAAGGAGCTCTGGAATAATATATCTAGCTCCTGCAAAATTTGGCATAAGGTATATAAATGATTTAATATTTTATTTAAATCAAAACAAATGTCAGAAATTAGAAAACAGAAATAATTAAAAAGGGAGAAGCTTACCTGGGCTCCTCCCTGTGCAGCCCATCCAGCTGGCCGGCCCAGCCAGCAGGCGGCCCAGCCCACCTCCCTCCTCTGTCGTCTTCGTCCTCGGCAGAGGGAGGGGAGTGTGGCCGGCGCGCGCGCTCGCCACCGCGCCACGCCACCTCTCTCCCTGCCTGCCTGCCCTCCCCTCCTCGCTCGATGCCCCGGACGACGCCACGCCTCTCCCCCCTGCTCTCTCTCACTCTCCCTCAGTTCCTCCCTCCTCTCCCTCGCTCTCTCTCTCACACGGCCGAACACCACCGTCGCCGCCGTTCGCCATAGCAGCCGTCCCCGGCCACCCCTCGCTCCCCCGACTAGCTCAGGAGCTCCGCCTCGACCCCCTCTTCCTCCCCACCGCTCCACGGGCCTCCGGAAGCCCTGCATCGCCGCCACGTCGCCGTTCCCCTCCTCGGGCTCCGACCACCGTCGCCGTCGATTCGCCGTCTCCAGTGCCTCAGCTCCCTCGCTTGCGAGCAGCAGCACCGTTCCCGTGCACGACCGAACCCCGGCGGCCGCAGCCGAGCTCGCCGCCGTCGATTCCGGCCACCTCCGGCACGGCCACCAGCACCATTCGATGCGCGGGAGCAAGGGCTCTCCAACGAGCCCAAGCACGGCCTCGCCCGTGCCCTATAGCGCGATTCCGCATCGCGCCGCCGTCTCGGGCCTCGCCGACGTCATGTCGCCGGTGGGTTTGACCCACTTTGACCACGGCAGGACCCCCCCTGAGTCCCTGACAGGTGGGCCCAGCCCTGTAGCTAATTAGGATTAGCGCTAACCACTGTTAGTTAACCCCCTGCCACTGACCAGTGGGCCCCAGCGCCACTAATTAGTAATTAGGATTAAATTAACCCTGTTTAACCCCCCTGTCACTGACGTGTGGGCCCCACACGTCAGGTTTGACTTCAGCCAGCCGCAGTTGACCACTGACGTCATGCTGACGTCATGCTAGCGCAATAATTGTATTTCTGGATTTAATTTAAGTCAGGAAATTCCAGAATATTATTTAAACTTCAAAAATTCATAACTTTTATTCTGTAACTCCAAATTAGACAAATTATATATGAAAAATGATCAGAAAAATCCAATCTATCCATCTGTACTATTTTCATGCATGATCAAACAAGTTAAATTGATGTTTTAAGCAGAACAAGGAAAAGCACTTTAAAAGGCCATGTTTGAGTTTGAAATTTGAATCTTTGATTCAAATTTGTTCATACCCTTCTGGTTTTAGTTGCATTAGCCCAACACACTCATTTTGCCATGTTTCATACATGCATCATATTGTTGCACATTGTTTGGTGATGGTTGTGTATCGGTGTTCCTTGCGACAGGTTCTGCCTCCGAGGAGTACCGTGATTACCCTAACGAAGAACCGTATCAGTGCATCGAACCATCAGGCAAGCAACCAACCATTTGATCATATCGATACAAACCCATGTTCTCGCTCCTGCTCTCTGTTACTGCATTAAGACAACGCGTTTCAAACTGCTGTGTGCTACGGTAGTTGAACCCATTTCCTCTGCATGACCTGTCATTGCCACAGTAACTAGATGAAACCCACTAGCATGTGTAGGAGTTGATTGAGCCATATGTATGTGTTGTTCCTACCTTGCTATGCCTGCTATGCTTAGAGTCGTGTCAGGTCTGGTTCATCTGGGTGATGGGCTAGAGTGAAATGATTATGTCGGTAATGAGAGTGGTGTGGTGAACACGATTTGGTAAAGGTATCGATGAGAGGCCATGTAGGAGTACATGGTGGGTTGTTTCATTGAAGCCGACCTTAAGCACTGAGATCTGTATGTGTGATTTAAGAATCAGCTACTACCATGCATTGGGCCCGAAACCAATGGACCCTCTCGGCTTCTTATTCACCCTAGTTCTCCGTCCAGGAGTTGCAAGTAGTTTCTGGTGTTTGTAGCCTACTGGAGGCCGTGGACAGCGCTGACCGTAGGGGTGGGCTGTGATGCGGTAGGTACGTGGCCGGGTGTACCGAATACCCGTTAGGTATCTCGGGAACCCTGTTCACATCGTTCGGGGCCGTATGGGAAACCTCGGCCGGACTCCCTGCGGATGGAACCTGGATAGGCGATAAACCTGGACTGGAGGCTTAGGTGATTAGGTAGGTCGTGGCCGACACCCGCGTTGGGCTTCCGCTTGAAGGTTGCCGAGTACATGTCGTGTAAACGACGGTAAGTGGTGAGAGCGTGTATGAAGAAGTACACCCCTGCAGGGTTAACATGATCTATTCGAATAGCCGCGTCCGCGGTAAAGGACTACTTGGTTGCCTATACAGTTCATAGACAAGTAAATGGAAACTGCTAAAAGCCTCAAGATAAGTGTGAGTGCCGAGGATGGCTCTTCCGTAGGAAGACGGAGGTGGATCCTCGGTAGTGTATTGAAGTGGTGACTAGTGGACTCGTGTGCGCAAAACCATTTCAAGTTGGAGTATCGTAGGATAGCCTAGCCAAGAGTCAAAGCTGGCTTGCTGCAATAACTCCACCAACCCTTCTTGATAATATGCATGTATGTAGGATCTGATGTAAGTCTTGCTGAGTACCTTTGTACTCATGTTGCTATAATCTACATTTTTACAGAAGACGCTGCAACCCCTTCTGATGGGTTCTATGTAGACGTTGACATCAACGAGTAGGCTAAAGACCCAGGTGGTGACCCTGAGCTTGTGAAGGACCACGTAGTATAGCTAGGCTTTCCAAGCCTCTTTTATTTTACTAGTTGTCTGTACTCAGACAATGTACTTCCGCTGTTGGTTTGTATGACTGTATGACTTGAATGCTGGGTCGTGTGACCCGTATCTGTGTGTATGCTATGTATGGCTCCCTGAGCCTTAAATAAAGTACTTGTGTCGTAGAGTCATGTTGTGATGCTTCGTTGTATTTGCACATATCGAGCATATTGTGTGTATGATTGAAATGCTTGGTATGTGTGGGATCTGACTATCTAGTTGTTTATCCTTAGTAGCCTCTCTTACCGGGAAATGTCTCCTAGTGTTACCGCTGAGCCATGGTAGCTTGCTACTGCTCTGGAACACTTAGGCTGGCCGGCATGTGTCCTTCTTCGTTCCTGTGTCTGTCCCTTCGGGGAAATGTCACGCATTGAGTACCGGAGTCCTGTTAGCCCGCTACAGCCCGGTTTACCGGAGTCCTGCTAGCCCAGTGCTACAGCCCGGACCCACTTGCTGATGACCGACACGTTCGAAGCTGGGTCATGGATGCCTGTCCCTGTAAGTCTGTGCCACTTTGGGTTTACGACTAGTCATGTCAGCCCGGGCTCTTTATCATATTGATGCTAGCGACACTATCATATACGTGAGCCAAAATGCGCAAACGGTCCCTGGTAAAGGTAAGGCGACACCCGTGGGGATACCGTGCGTGAGGCCGCAAAGTGATATGAGGTGTTACCGGCTAGATCGATGTGACATCGAGTCGGGGTCCTGACAGCGTTGGCATCAGAGCCGGACTGCCTGTAGGTTCTCCAAGCCAAACTGGTCGATGTTGAGTCTAGAGATTCTTTAGTTATATGTAGGGAATTGTTTGTGGGTTGGAACGTAAGGCTCTTTTACTCCTTTATCTTATGACATTCTGATCTGAGTCAGTCCATTCTTCCACCGGGGGTTAAGGAATTAGGATCTGTTCTCTCTATCAGGATCACGTGTTACTAATCAGTAGTACCTTATAAGTTTGATGGATACAAGCCTAGTTCAGTTCTACTACCACATTATGTTGTTAGGATGGTCTCAGAACTTGATATGATGATGATGAGTGTGTATGTAATCCTTTGTCAAATGTCTCAAAATCCTTCTTGAGCATTTACAGCTGTTATGCTGCTGAAATTTTGCTAGAAATTCTAATGCCTTTGCATTATGATTGTGCTTTCAGATGGCCACTCGCGACCTCAATCAAGTGGTTCGCTTGACTCGATGCCTAGATGTACCCGGCCATACTGCTAAGTTGGTCAGGGTAATGACTGAGGCTGGATACCGCTGGTATCCCGAGTACACGGTCGAAGAGCAATTCCGAGACTTTAATAAAAGCCAGTATCTCTGCACTGTCAGCATATTTCCATCTTATCCTGGATCCACCGAGCCTCTTCACTGCTCCTATGGACTCGGGGTTACTATCGAGATGGCTGTGCAGGACGCCGCCTACTCTATGATGACCATTATGCGAGTCAGATCTGGTCTATTTCGGGACTCTGATTTCTGGTATATGCCAGGATCACTTCCGGGAGCACAAGGGTATCTCCAGGCTATCTATGCTGACCCCACTCAGGAGGATTCACGGACTCGCACCACTGCTGAGATGCTCGAGGATAAGGACCGTGAAAATCGGGCCTTAAGGTTAGAGCTCTTCAATACCCGTGCTGACCACTGGGCCACTTTGACTCGGTTCGCACCGGCGGTGCAAGCTGGATATTCAGATATGCGCGATCTCTATCCTGTGAGATCTGCTCTGCCAGACGTGATGGTTTGGCGTGATGTAGGAGGCATCACCCCACCTCGCGGTCCCCGCAGGCCACCGTTTGTTGGTCCACGACCTCATCCTAGCCCCTATGGTCCACAAGCTCCGCGAGATCGTCTGTTTCCGGATGATCATGTTGAGCTTCCAGGCTATGGAGGTGACTTCTACGAGGACTACTACGGATCGGTCTGAGTTAGTGGTAGTATCACTAGTTCGCACTAGCTGTGTCGTCTATCGTCCCGCGTGACTCGTGGGATATGACCTAGTTTGTACTCTTTCCGGAGGTGTAGAAAAATAATGTATAGGAGCTTGGGATGCCTCCGATGAGATGTAATCCTTTTCTCACCGTAATAGTACTTTGTTTGGTCTTGTACTAAACCCTGTATGGTGTGTATGACGATGGAATAAAAGAAGCAGTTTCTGTATCTACCATGTCATACGGATGATCATCTTGCATTTTGAGTTATTCTTTACATTTTATATCCTATGTCGGAATTTTATCATCCTGACTAAATCTTGTCATGTTTACCTAGGATGGTCAACACGCGCACTAACCCTGCTCCTCAAGAGCAGGCCGAAGGCAGTGAAGTCAGGGATGCAAATCTGCCTCATCCTCCTTCCCTAGCCAAGGTTATGATGGAAGCTGAGAGAAACAAGCGGGAGACCAACCGTTTGTTGGAGCGTATTGAACAGAACACAGCACACCATCAGAGGACTAACGTGGTGTCACTCAGTGATTTTATCAAATTGCATCCACCCACGTTCCACCATTCCGTCGAGCCTCTCGACGCTGATGACTGGCTTCGCAGTATTGCTCACAAACTGCGTTCCGCGCTGGTAGAGGAGGTTGACAAGGTCACCTTTGCTGCATATCATCTTGAAGGCCCCGCCAGCCTATGGTGGGAAAATTATGGAGCTATGCGCCCAGCGGGCCATGTCACTACTTGGGCTGATTTCAGCGAGGCTTTCCGTGAACATCACATTCCGGAGGGTCTCATGGACCGTAAACGTGAGGAATTTTGCAGTTTCACCCAAGGCCGACTTTCTGTGGATGCTTACAGCAGGGAGTTTGGTAATCTCGCACGATATGCAACTGAGGAAGTGTCTACTGATGCCAAGAAGCAAGCAAGGTTCCGTAAGGGCCTTAGTCCTGAGCTTCGTTGCGACCTCCGTCTGCATGAGTGCACATCTTTCCAGAAACTTGTCAACAAAGCCATCAGTGCTGAAACTGGTCAGACTGACTATGACGCAACACGCAAGCATGGCCGTGACATGGGTTCCTCATCCGGTGCTGGTCCTCAGAAGCGCCGCGTGTGGGTACCCAACACCGCCCTGCCACCCAGGTTCACACTGAGGCCATCTTTCCAGGCGCCTCGCCCTGTTCAACAGTCTGCACCGGCCAAGCCCTATGGGGGTCTAACCAATAATGCTCCTCCACGTACCAGTTCCGTGACTTGTTTCAAGTGTGGGGAATCTGGTCACTATATGCGTGAGTGTCCCCAGACCAACCCCAATCAATCTGCTAAAGCTGTTGGCCGAGGCAAGCCGACAGGAAAAATATTCCACGCCAAACCGGTCACCGTTTCACGTGGCCATGTCAACTGTATCTCTGCCGAAGAAGCTCAAGAGGATCCCAACATCGTTCTCGGTACGCTTCTTGTTAACTACCACCCGGCATCTGTTCTTTTCGATACAGGAGCCTCTCATTCATTTATATCCGAGAACTATGCTCGTTTGCATAACGTTGCATTCTGTGACATGCCATCCACTATGGAAATTTCTACTCCCGGGTCTAGATGGCAGACCTCTAGGGTAAGTTATGGAAATGAAATCCAAGTCGACAGACTTGTTTTCCTTGCATCGTTGATAGCCCTTAAATTTTCAGATATTAATATCATTTTGGGTATGGACTGGATGTCAGCTCATCATGCCAAAATTGATTGCTTCTCTAGGACTGTTCAACTCACTCACCCTTCGGGCAAGATAGTCAATGTCTTGACCCGATTAGCCAAGCGACAGTTATATTCTCTTAACGCCAGCCCTTTGCCAGACCTGGAGGACGTTCCGGTAGTCCGTGACTTCCCGGATGTCTTTCCAGAGGAATTGCCAGGTGTCCCACCTGACAGGGATGTTGAGTTCGTAATAGACCTCATTCCAGGAACCGTTCCGATTGCTAGAAGACCTTATAAGATGGCACCCTTAGAACTAGCCGAGCTTAAGAAACAACTCGATGAGTCCTTGAAAATGGTTTCATCCTACCTAGCTCATCTCCGTGGGCTTGCCCCGTCCTATTCGTCAAGAAGAAGGATGGTACGGACCGGATGGTTGTAGATTACCGACCTGTCAATTTGGTCACAATCAAGAACAAATATCCACTTCCCAGGATCAACGATCTATATGATCAGCTCGCTGGATCCTCAGTCTTCTCCAAGATGGATTTGAGGTTGGGCTACCATCAAATCAAAATCAGAAACGGGGACATTCCTAAAACGGCCTTTGTTACTCGTTATGGCCAATACGAGTACACCGTCATGTCCTTCGGATTAACCAATGCTCCAGCCACCTTTTCTCGGTTAATGAACTCAATCTTCATGGAGTATTTGGATAAATTCGTCGTAGTTTATCTCGATGATATACTCATCTACTCCAAGAACGAGAAAGAACATGCCGAACATTTAAGGCTAGTGTTGAAGAAACTTCGAGAGCATCGCCTTTATGCCAAATTTTCTAAATGTGAATTCTGGTTGTCAGAGGTGACCTATCTGGGTCATGTAATATCTGGTAAAGGTATTGCTGTTAACCCTGAGCGAGTTCAAGCCGTCCTTAATTGGACTCCACCTGAATCGGTCAAGCAAGTTCGGAGTTTTCTAGGCTTAGCGAGCTATTGTCGTCGCTTTGTCGAGAACTTCTCCAAGGTTGCTAAACCTCTAACTGAACTCCTCAAGAAAGATAAGAAGTTCGAATGGACTCCACAATGTGAGCACAGCTTTCAGGAACTGAAAAGACGCCTGACTTCTGCTCCCGTACTGGTACCGCCAGACTTCTCCAAAGACTTTGTTATCTACTGCGATGCCTCGCGACAAGGACTAGGTTGCATCCTTATGCAAGATCGACATGTAATTGCCTACGCTTCACGGCAATTGCACCCACATGAGGAGAATTATCCTACTCATGATCTAGAACTTGCAGCCGTAGTCTATGCACTTAAGACCTGGCGACATTACCTCCTCGGTAATCGTTGCGAAATATTCACTGATCACCAAAGTCTGAAGTACATCTTCACCCAACCGGATCTGAATCTCAAGCAAAGACGTTGGGTTGAGTTGATCACAGACTTCGACTTAGGAATAACCTACACCCCAGGGAAAGCCAACGTCATGGCTGATGCGCTAAGCCGTAAATCTTATTGTAACAACCTGATGTTACAACAAAGTCAACCGCTTCTCCATGAGGAATTTCGGAAGCTTAACCTTCACATTGTACCTCAAGGTTTTCTTTCCACCTTGGTAGCGAAACCTACCCTTACGGATCAGATTATCAAAGCACAGAAGGTAGATCCGGGAATCTCCCGCATCAAGAGAAACATTCAGAAAGGAATTGCGAATTGCTTCTCCATTAATGATCAAGGGGTCGTATACTTCGGGAATCGACTAGTGGTTCCCAAAGTGCGAAACCTGAGGCGTTTGATCCTTAAGGAAGCTCATGAATCTCCTCTCACTATTCATCCCGGTAGTACTAAGATGTATCAGGACCTACGCCAGAGGTTCTGGTGGACTAGGATGAAGAGAGAAATTGCTCAGTATATTGCTAATTGCGACGTCTGTCGTCGTGTAAAAGCAGAGCACCAACGGCCTGCTGGCACCCTTCAACCCTTAGCTATTCCTGAATGGAAATGGGATAAAATTAGTATGGATTTCATTACCGGTTTTCCCAGGACCAAGAGAGGGAATAATGCTATTTTCGTCGTTGTCGATCGTCTTTCCAAAGTAGCCCATTTCCTACCTGTTCGTGAGAGTATAACCGCTAGTCAGCTGGCAGACTTATACATCTCCCGAATAGTGTCCCTCCATGGTGTTCCTTTGGAAATTAACTCGGATCGAGGAAGTCTTTTCACCTCTCGATTTTGGGAAAGTTTCCAAAATGCTATGGGAACCCGCCTCTCCTTTAGCACCGCCTTCCACCCTCAGTCGAGTGGTCAAGTGGAACGCGTCAACCAGATTCTAGAAGACATGCTTCGAGCCTCTGTTATCTCATTTGGAATGGATTGGGAGAAGTGCCTTCCATTTGCCGAATTCGCTTACAACAACAGCTATCAATCTAGCTTGGGTAAAACCCCTTTTGAAGTTCTCTATGGACGACGGTGTCGAACACCCCTTAACTGGTCAGAGACCGGGGAAAGACAATTCTTTGGCCCGGATATGATTCAGGAAGCAGAAGAACAAGTTCGCATCGTTCGTGAAAAGTTGAAAACAGCCCAATCTCGTCAAAAGAGTCAATATGACCGAAAACATAAGGCTATGACTTTCGAGGTTGACGAGAAGGCTTATCTTCGGGTCACCCCTCTGAAGGGAACCCATCATTTCGGTATCAAAGGCAAATTGGCTCCTCGTTACATTGGACCTTTTCGCATTCTCGCCAAACGAGGAGAAGTTGCCTACCAGTTGGAACTACCTCCGCATCTCTCCAGAGTCCATGATGTCTTCCACGTTTCTCAACTCAGGCGTTGCTTCTCGGATCCTATCCGTGAAGTGGACCACGAAACGCTTGATCTCCAAGATAATCTTACATATCGAGAGTACCCCATCCGTATCCTCGATCAGGCCGAGCGTACCACTCGACGTCAGAATATCAAGTTCCTCAAAGCTCAGTGGTCTCATCATTCTGAGGATGAAGCAACTTGGGAAAGGGAGGATCGTCTTCGACTTGAGTATCCCGCCTTCTTCCCGGAGGAACCCAAAATCTCGGGACGAGATTCTTTTGAGTGGGGGTGAGTTGTCACACCCTAGCTAGTCATGCATCAGAGTGTGTGCATCATGTTTAAATTTCCATTTAATTTGAAATGAGGATTTGTGAAACCCTCAGAATCATTTTTGAAAATGACCCAAATAAAAACTTCTCCAAAAAGGTCCAAGAAAATGCTCATGTTGCTCTCTGAAAATATTGGACAGAGATAAAAATCAAACCAATATTTTTAAGAGCTCATAGGTATTTATTTTGCGCATTTGGAATTAATGCATAAATATTTGCATTGGAAATATATTAGTTATATATATTAATATATGTCCAAATATTATGCCAAATATAAAGGAGCTCTGGAATAATATATCTAGCTCCTGCAAAATTTGGCATAAGGTAAATAAATGATTTAATATTTTATTTAAATCAAAACAAATGTCAGAAATTAGAAAACAGAAATAATTAAAAAGGGAGAAGCTTACCTGGGCTCCTCCCTGTGCAGCCCATCCAGCTGGCCGGCCCAGCCAGCAGGCGGCCCAGCCCACCTCCCTCCTCTGTCGTCTTCGTCCTCGACAGAGGGAGGGGAGTGTGGCCGGCGCGCGCGCTCGCCACCGCGCCACGCCACCTCTCTCCCTGCCTGCCTGCCCTTCCCTCCTCGCTCGATGCCCCGGACGACGCCACGCCTCTCCCCCCTGCTCTCTCTCACTCTCCCTCAGTTCCTCCCTCCTCTCCCTCGCTCTCTCTCTCACACGGCCGAACACCACCGTCGCCGCCGTTCGCCATAGCAGCCGTCCCCGGCCACCCCTCGCTCCCCCGACTAGCTCAGGAGCTCCGCCTCGACCCCCTCTTCCTCCCCACCACTCCACGGGCCTCCGGAAGCCCTGCATCGCCGCCACGTCGCCGTTCCCCTCCTCGGGCTCCGACCACCGTCGCCGTCGATTCGCCGTCTCCAGCGCGTCCCCGAGCCCGCTTCGACGCCCACTGCAACCGCGGTGAGCTACGCCACCGTTTCCCCCTCTCCTCCCCCTCGTTCCCTCACCGTAGCCTCCTCCCCACCACGGCCGAACCTCCGCCGTCGCCGAGCTCGCCGTCGACGCAGCTCTGGTGACCATTTGGTCACCCCGGCGAGTCCAACAAGTCCGTAAGGACCCGTAGCACCCCTCCAGTGCCTCAGCTCCCTCGCTTGCGAGCAGCAGCACCGTTCCCGTGCACGACCGAACCCCGGCGGCCGCAGCCGAGCTCGCCGCCGTCAATTCCGGCCACCTCCGGCACGGCTACCACCACCATTCGATGCGCGGGAGCAAGGGCTCTCCAACGAGCCCAAGCACGGCCTCGCCCGTGCCCTATAGCGTGATTCCGCATCGCGCCGCCGTCTCGGGCCTCGCCGGCGTCATGTCGCCGGTGGGTTTGACCCACTTTGACCACGGCAGGACCCCCCCTGAGTCCCTGACAGGTGGGCCCAGCCCTGTAGCTAATTAGGATTAGCGCTAACCACCGTTAGTTAACCCCCTGCCACTGACCAGTGGGCCCCAGCGCCACTAATTAGTAATTAGGATTAAATTAACCCTGTTTAACCCCCCTGTCACTGACGTGTGGGCCCCACACGTCAGGTTTGACTTCAGCCAGCCGCAGTTGACCACTGACGTCATGCTGACGTCATGCTAGCGCAATAATTGTATTTCTGGATTTAATTTAAATCAGGAAATTCCAGAATATTATTTAAACTTCAAAAATTCATAACTTTTATTCTGTAACTCCAAATTAGACAAATTATATATGAAAAATGATCAGAAAAATCCAATCTATCCATCTGTACTATTTTCATGCATGATCAAACAAGTTAAATTGATGTTTTAAGCAGAACAAGGAAAAGCACTTTAAAAGGCCATGTTTGAGTTTGAAATTTGAATCTTTGATTCAAATTTGTTCAAACCCTTCTGGTTTTAGTTGCATTAGCCCAACACACTCATTTTGCCATGTTTCATACATGCATCATATTGTTGCACATTGTTTGGTGATGGTTGTGTATCGGTGTTCCTTGCGACAGGTTCTGCCTCCGAGGAGTACCGTGATTACCCTAACGAAGAACCGTATCAGTGCATCGAACCATCAGGCAAGCAACCAACCATTTGATCATATCGATACAAACCCATGTTCTCGCTCCTGCTCTCTGTTACTGCATTAAGACAACGCGTTTCAAACTGCTGTGTGCTACGGTAGTTGAACCCATTTCCTCTGCATGACCTGTCATTGCCACAGTAACTAGATGAAACCCACTAGCATGTGTAGGAGTTGATTGAGCCATATGTATGTGTTGTTCCTACCTTGCTATGCCTGCTATGCTTAGAGTCGTGTCAGGTCTGGTTCATCTGGGTGATGGGCTAGAGTGAAATGATTATGTCGGAAATGAGAGTGGTGTGGTGAACACGATTTGGTAAAGGTATTGATGAGAGGCCATGTAGGAGTACATGGTGGGTTGTTTCATTGAAGCCGACCTTAAGCACTGAGATCTGTATGTGTGATTTAAGAATCAGCTACTACCATGCATTGGGCCCGAAACCAATGGACCCTCTCGGCTTCTTATTCACCCTAGTTCTCCGTCCAGGAGTTGCAAGTAGTTTCTGGTGTTTGTAGCCTACTGGAGGCTGTGGACAGCGCTGACCGTAGGGGTGGGCTGTGATGCGGTAGGTACGTGGCCGGGTGTACCGAATACCCGTTAGGTATCTCGGGAACCTTGTTCACATCGTTCGGGGCCGTATGGGAAACCTCGGTCGGACTCCCTGCGGATGGAACCTGGATAGGCGATAAACCTGGACTGGAGGCTTAGGTGATTAGGTAGGTCGTGGCCGACACCCGCGTTGGGCTTCCGCTTGAAGGTTGCCGAGTACATGTCGTGTAAACGACGGTAAGTGGTGAGAGCGTGTATGAAGAAGTACACCCCTGCAGGGTTAACATGATCTATTCGAATAGCCGCGTCCGCGGTAAAGGACTACTTGGTTGCCTATACAGTTCATAGACAAGTAAATGGAAACTGCTAAAAGCCTCAAGATAAGTGTGAGTGCCGAGGATGGCTCTTCCGTAGGAAGACGGAGGTGGATCCTCGGTAGTGTATTGAAGTGGTGACTAGTGGACTCGTGTGCGCAAAACCATTTCAAGTTGGAGTATCGTAGGATAGCCTAGCCAAGAGTCAAAGCTGGCTTGCTGCAATAACTCCACCAACCCTTCTTGATAATATGCATGTATGTAGGATCTGATGTAAGTCTTGCTGAGTACCTTTGTACTCATGTTGCTATAATCTACATTTTTACAGAAGACGCTGCAACCCCTTCTGATGGGTTCTATGTAGACGTTGACATCAACGAGTAGGCTAAAGACCCAGGTGGTGACCCTGAGCTTGTGAAGGACCACGTAGTATAGCTAGGCTTTCCAAGCCTCTTTTATTTTACTAGTTGTCTGTACTCAGACAATGTACTTCCGCTGTTGGTTTGTATGACTGTATGACTTGAATGCTGGGTCGTGTGATCCGTATCTGTGTGTATGCTATGTATGGCTCCCTGAGCCTTAAATAAAGTACTTGTGTCGTAGAGTCATGTTGTGATGCTTCGTTGTATTTGCACATATCGAGCATATTGTGTGTATGATTGAAATGCTTGGCATGTGTGGGGTCTGACTATCTAGTTGTTTATCCTTAGTAGCCTCTCTTACCGGGAAATGTCTCCTAGTGTTACCACTGAGCCATGGTAGCTTGCTACTGCTCTGGAACACTTAGGCTGGCCGGCATGTGTCCTTCTTCGTTCCTGTGTCTGTCCCTTCGGGGAAATGTCACGCATTGAGTACCGGAGTCCTGTTAGCCCGCTACAGCCCGGTTTACCGGAGTCCTGCTAGCCCAGTGCTACAGCCCGGACCCACTTGCTGATGACCGACACGTTCGAAGCTGGGTCATGGATGCCTGTCCCTGTAAGTCTGTGCCACTTTGGGTTTACGACTAGTCATGTCAGCCCGGGCTCTTTATCATATTGATGCTAGCGACACTATCATATACGTGAGCCAAAATGCGCAAACGGTCCCGGGTAAAGGTAAGGCGACACCCGTGGGGATACCGTGCGTGAGGCCGCAAAGTGATATGAGGTGTTACCGGCTAGATCGATGTGACATCGAGTCGGGGTCCTGACAGATACGTTGGAGACGTATCAGATACCTAGAAATTTTGAGTATGTGTTCACTGACATAATTGTTCTCCTCATCTTACAGATATAGAACTTGTTGGAGACTTCATATCTCTCAACCCAAGCATTAGCTTGAAATATCAACTTCAGCTCTCCCGGTTCTAAGCCGTAAATCATTACACACTGAACTATCAAGTTGTCATCAAATCGAGCCTGCCATAAGTTCATAGCATCTGCATCAGCTCCTTCAACGGGTCTGTCACCTAGCGGTGCATCAAGGACATAATTCTTCTGTGGAGTAGTGAGGATAATCCTCAAGTTACGGACCCAGTCCATGTAGTTGCTACCAGCAACTTTCAACTTAGCTTTCTCTAGGAACACATTAAAATTCAAGGGAACAGAAGCACGGGCCATTGATCTACAACATAGATATGCAAAAACTATTAAGACTAAGTTCATGATAAACTTTAGTTCAAATAATCAAATTACTAATAAACTCCCACTAAAAATAACATCCCTCGAGTTGTCTAAGTGACACATGATCCAAATCAACTAACCCATGTTCGATTATCACGTGAGATGGGGTAGTCTTCAATGGTAAACATCTCTATGTTGCTCATATCTACATATGACTCACATTCGACCTTTCGGTCTCCAGTGTTCCGAGACCATGTTTGTACATGTGCTACCTCTTGAGCATGCATTGGTTTTCCCTTGAAGAGGAAAGGGTGATGCAGCAAAGTAGCGTAAGTATTTCCCTCAGTTTTTGAGAACCAAGGTATCAATCCAGTAGGACATAACATGCAAGTCACCTAGTACCTGCACAAACAATCAAGAACCTCGCAACAAACATGATAAAGGGGTTGTCAATCCCTTCATGGTCACTTGCGAAAGTGGGATCTGATAAAGATAGTAAGATAAATATTTTTGGTATTTTTGTTGTATAGATTGGAAAGTAAAGATTGCAAAATAGTAAACGAGATGCGATAATAAAAAGAGATGCAATATAATAAGTAAGAGACCCGGGGGCCATAGGTTTCACTAGTGGCTTCTCTCATGATAGCAAGTATTACGGTGGGTGAACAAATTACTGCCGAGCAATTGATAGAAAAGCGCATAATTATGAGAATATCTAGGCAATGATTATGAACATAGGCATCACGTCCGTGTTAAGTAGATCGAAATGATTCTGCATCTACTACTATTACTCCACACATCGACCGCTATCCAACATGCATCTAGAGTATTAAGTTCATAATAACAGAGTAATGCTTTAGGCAAGATGACATGATGTAGAGGGATAAACTCAAGCAATATGATATAAACCCCATCTTTTTATCCTCGATGGCAACAATACAATACGTGCCTTGCTGCCCCTACTATCACTGGGAAAGGACACCGCAAGATTGAACCCAAAGCTAAGCACTTCTCTCATTGCAAGAAAGATCAATCTAGTAGGCCAAACTAAACCGATAATTCGAACAGACTTGCAATGATATCAAATCATGCATATAAGAATTCATAGAAGAACCAAATATTGTTCATAGATAAACTTGATCATAAATCCACAATTCATCGGATCTCGGCAAACACACTGCAAAAAGTATTACATTCAATAGATGTCCAAGAACATCGAGGAGAACTTGGTATTGAGAACCAAAGAGAGAGAAGAAGCCATCTAGCTAATAACTATGGACCCGAAGGTCTGTGGTAAACTACTCACAAATCATCGGAGAGGTTATGGTGTTGATGTAGAAGACCTCCGTGATCGAATCCCCCTCCGGCAGATCGCCGGAAAAGGCCCCAGATGAGATCTCATGGGTACAGAAGGTTGCGGCGGTGGAAAAGTGGTTTCGTGGCTCCCCCTGATGTTTTTAGGGTATAAGAGTATATATAGGCGAAGGAAGTACGTCAGTGGAGATCCGTGGGGCCCACGAGGGTGGGGGCGTGCCTACCCCCTTGGGCGCGCCCTCCTGCCTCGTGGAAGCTTCCTACACTTCCAGACTTCCACTCCAAGTCTCATGGTTTGTGTTTGTTCCAAGAAAGATCCTCACGAAGGTTTCCTTCCATTTGGATTCCGTTTGATATTGCTTTTCTGTGAAACACTAAAATACGCAAAAAAAACACAAAAACTGGCACTGGGCCTCCTGTTAATAGGTTAGTCCCAAAATAATATAAAAGAGCATATTAAAGCCCATTAAACATCCAAAATAGATAATATAATAGCATGGAACAATTAAAAATTATAGATACGTTGGAGATGTATCAAGCATCCCCAAGCTTAATTCCTGCTCGTCCTCGAGTAGGTAAATGATAAAAACAGAATTTTTGATGTGGAATGCTACCTAACATAATTTTCAATGTAATTTTCTTTATTGTGGCATGAAAGTTCAGATCTGAAAGATTCAAGACAAAAGTTTAGTATTGGCATAATAATAATAATAATAATAATAATAATAATAATAATAATAATAATAATAATAATAATAATAATAATAATAATAATACTTCAAGCATACTAACCAAGCAATTATGTCTTCTCAAAATAACATAGCCAAAGAAAACTCATCCCTACAAAATCATATAGTTTGGCCATGCTTCATCTCCGTCACACAAAATGCTCCCATCATGCACAACCCCGATGACAAGCCAAGCAATTATTTCACACTTAGCATTTTCAAACTTTTTCAACTTTTACGCAATATATGAGCGCGAGCCATGGACATATCACTATGGGTGGAATAGAATGGTGGTTGTGGAGAAGACAAAAGGGAGGAAGATAGTCTCACATCAACTAGGCGTATCAATGGGCTATGGAGATGCCCATCGATAGATATCAATGTGAGTGAGTAGGGATTGCCATACAACGGATGCACTAGAGCTATAAGTGTATGAAAGCTCAACAAAATAAACTAAGTGGGTGTGCATCCAGCTTGCTTGCTCAATAAGACCTAGGGCAATTTGAGGAAGCCTGTCATTGGAATATACAAGCCAAGTTCTATGATGTAAAATTCCCATTAGTATATGAAAGTGACAACATAAGAAACTCTCTATCATGAAGATCATGGTGCTACTTTGAAGCACAAGTGTGGAAAAAGGATAGTAACATTGCCCATTCTCTCTTTTTCTCTCATTTTTTTGTTTGGGCCTTCTTCTTTTTTTGGCCTCCTTTTTTCGTCCGGAGTCTCATCTCGACTTGTGGGGGAATCATAGTCCCCATCATCCTTTCCTCGCATGGGACAATGCTCTAATAATGAAGATCATCACACTTTTATTTACTTACAACTCAAGAATTACAACTTGATACTTAGAACAAAATTTGACTCTATGTGAATGCCTCCGGTGGTGTACCGGGATGTGTGATGAATCAAGAGTGACATTTATAAAAATTACGAAAGGTGGCCATGCCACAAATACGATGTCAACTTCATGATCATGCAAAGCAATATGACTATGATGAAGCGTTTCATAATAAACGGGACGGTGGAAAGTTGCAAGGCAATATATCTCGGAATGGCTATGGAAATGCCATAATAGGTAGGTATGGTGGCTGTTTTGAGGAAGGTAAATGATGGGTTTATGGTACCGGCGAAAGTTGCGCGGCACAAGAGAGGCTAGCAATGATGGAAGGGTGAGAGTGCGTATAATCCATGGACTCAACATTAGTCATAAAGTGCTGGGAACGTAGTAATTTCAAAAAAATTCCTACGCACACACAGGATCATTGTGATGCATAGCAACGAGAGGGGAGAGTGTTGTCCACGTACCCTCGTAGACCGAAAGCGGAAGCGTTAGCACAACACGGTTGATGTAGTCGTACGTCTTCATGATCCGACTGATCAACTACCAAACATACGGCACCTCCGAGTTCAGCACACGTTCAGCTCGATGACGTCCCTCGAACTCCGATCCAGCCGAGCTTTGAGGGAGAGTTCCGTCAGCACGACGACGTGGTGACGATGATGATGTTCTACCGACGCAGGGCTTCGCCTAAGCACTCGTACGATATTATCGAGGTGGACTATGGTGGAGGGGGGCACCGCACACTGCTAAGAGATCCAAGAGATCAATTGTTGTGTCTAGAGGTGCCCCCTGCCCCCGTATATAAAGGAGCAAGGGGGGAGAGGCGGCCGGTGATACGTATCTATAATTTTTTATTGTTCCACGCTATTATATTATGTGTTTTGGATGTTTATGGGCTTTATTATACACTTTTATATTATTTTTGGGACTAACCTATTGACCCAGAGCCCAGTGCCAGTTTCTGTTTTTTTTCCTTGTTTTAGAGTATCGCAGAAAAGGAAAATCAAACAGAGTCCAATTGACCTGAAACTTCACGGAACTTATTTTTGGAAGAAAAGCAACCCGGGTGACTTGGAGTCCACACAAGGGGAGCTTCAAGGAAGCCACGACGTAGGGGAGCGCGCCCTCCACCCTCGTGAGCCCCTCATGGCCCCCCTGACGCACCTCTTCCTCCTATATATACCCATATACCCTAAAACGATCGGGGATCACAATAGATCGGGAGTTCCGCCGCCAGAAGCCTCCATAGCCACCGAAAGCCAATCTAGACCGTTCCGGCACCCTGCCGGAGGGGGCAATCCCTCTCCGGTGGCCATCTTCATCATCCCGGTGCTCTCCATGTCGAGGAGGGAGTAGTTCTCCCTCAGGGTTGAGGGTATGTGACAGTAGCTATGTGTTTGATCTCTCTCTCTCTCGTGTTCTTGAGGTGATACGATCTTGATGTATTGCTAGCTTTTCTATTATATTTGGATCCTATGATGTTTCTTACCCCCTCTACTCTCTTGTAATGGATTGAGTTTTCCCTTTGAAGTTATCTTATCGAATTGAGTCTTTAAGGATTTGAGAACACTTGATGTATGTATTGTGTGGGATAACCATGGTGACAATGGGTTATTCTATTGATTCACTTGATGTATGTTTTGGTGATCAACTTGCGGGTTCCACCCATGAACCTATGCATAGGGGTTGGCACACGTTTTCGTCTTGACTCACCGGTAGAAACTTTGGGGCACTCTTTGAGGTTCTATGTGTTGGTTGAATAGATGAATCTAAGATTGTGTGATGCATATCGTATAATCATACCCACGGATACTTGAGGTGACATTGGAGTATCTAGGTGACATTAGGGTTTTGGTTGATTTGTGTCTTAAGGTGTTATTCTAGTACTAACTCTAGGGCTGTTTGTGACACTTATAGGAATAGCCCAACGGATTGATTGGAAAGAATACCTTTGAGGTGGTTTCGTACCCTACCATAATCTCTTCGTTTGTTCTCCGCTATTAGTGACTTTGGAGTGACTCTTTTTTGCATGTTGAGGGATAGTAATGTGATCCAATTATGTTATTATTGTTGAGGGAACTTGCACTAGAGAAAGTATGAACCATAGGCCTTATTTCCTAGCATTGCAATACCGTTTACGCTCACTTTTATCATTAGTTACCTTGCTGTTTTTATATTTTCAGATTACAAAAACCTTTATCTACTATCCATATACCACTTGTATCACTATCTCTTCGCCGAACTAGTGCACCTATACAATTTACCATTGTATTGGGTGTGTTGGGGACACAAGAGACTCTTTGTTATTTGGTTGCAGGGTTGTTTGAGAGAGACCATCTTCATCCTACGCCTCCTACAGATTGATAAACCTTAGGTCATCCACTTGAGGGAAATTTGCTACTTCCTACAAACCTCTGCACTTGGAGGCCCAACAACGTCTACAAGAAGAAGGTTGTGTAGTAGACATCAAGCTCTTTTCTGGTGCCGTTGCTGGGGAGGTGAGTGCTTGAAGGTATAGCTTTAGATCTTGCAATCGAGTCTTTTAGTTTCTTGTTTTATCACTAGTTTAGTTTATAAAAGAAAATTAAAAATATGGAATTAAGTTTGCCTCATACGCTTCCTCTTTTTAATATCTTTTGTGAGTATGATGGAAAGGAAAATTGTGCCAAAGTGTTAGAAGAAGAATGCATTAAAATGTTTGGCACTAAATATTTGAATGATGAGCATGATTGCAATGTTGTTAGTATGAATTCCTTGAATATCCATGATGCTAATGATATGCAAAGTCACAGGCTTGGGGAAGCTATGTTTGATGAAGATGATATTTTTGTCCCCCAAGTTTTGATGAGCAAATTTATTATGATGAAAGCATGCCTCCTATTTATCATGATTATATTGATGAAAGTGGATTTGGAGAGGTCATGACTTTATTTTGTGATGAATCCACTATTCCGGAAGAGGTTCCAATTGATTATGAGGACAAAGTTGCTATCTATGATGATTATTGTGATGACTTGTATGCTATAAAGAATAATGATATCCATGAAACTTGTCATCATGATTTTAGTTTTCAATTGGAGTATGCCTCACATGATAATTATTTTGTTGAGTTTGCTCCCACTATTATTCATGAGAAGAATTTTGCTTATGTGGAGAGTAATAAAATTTCTATGCTTGTAGATCATGAAAAGAATACTTTAGGTGCTGGTTATATTGTTGAATTCATTCATGATGCTACTGAAAATTATTATGAGGGAGGAACATATGCTTGTAGGAATTGCAATAATACCAAGTTTCCTCTCTATGTGCTTAAAGTTCTGAAGTTATGCTTGTTTTGCCTTCCTATGCTAGTTGATTATTGTTCTCATAAGTTTTTTCTCACAAAATCCCTATGCATAGGAAGTGGGTTAGACTTAAATGTGCTAGTCATATTCTTCATGATGCTCTCTTTATGTTCCAATTCTTATCTTTTATGTGAGCATCATTGAAATCATCATGCCTAGCTAGGGGCGTTAAACGATAGCGCTTGTTGGGAGGCAACCCAACTTTATTTTTGTTCCTTGCTTTTTGTTCCTGTTTAGTAATAAATAATTTATCTAGCCTCGGTTATGATTGATTTTTTATGTTTTAGTTAGTGTTTGTGCCAAGTAGAACCGTTGGGAAGACTTGGGGAAAGTCTTGTTGATCATGCTGTAAAAACACAGAAACTTTAGCGCTCACGAGATTTGCTGCCATTTTTTATTGGAGAGTGATATTTAGTTAATTATTTTTTCAGATGATTAATAGATAAATTCCTCACGTCCAGCAATTTATTATAGAATTTTTGGGGTTCCAGAAGTATACGTTTGATCCAGATTACTACAGGCAGTTCTGTGTTTGATAGATTCTGTTTTCTATGTGTTGTTTGCTTATTTTGATAAATCTATGAGTAGTATCGGAGGGTATAAACCATAGAGAAGTTGGAATACAGTAGATATTAAACAAATATGAATTTATAATGAGTTCACAACAGTACCTAAGTGGTGATTTATTTTCTTATACTAACGGAGCTTACGAGATTTTCTACTTTAAATTTTGTGTTGTGAAGTTTTCAAGTTTTGGGTAAAGATTTGACGGATTATGGAACAAGGAGTGGCAAGAGCCTAAGCTTGGGGATGCCCATGGCACCCCCAAGATAATCTAAGGACACCTAAAAGCCAAATCTTGGGGATGCCCTGGAAGGCATCCCCTCTTTTTGTCTACTTCTATCGGTAACTTTACTTGGAGCTATATTTTTATTCGCCACGTGATACATGTTTTGCTTGGAGCGTCATTTTATTTTATTTAGTTTTGCTTGATGTTTGAATAAAATACCAAGATCTGAAATTCTTAAATGTTAGAGAGTCTTCACATAGTTGCATAATAATTCGACTACTCATTGATCTTCACTTATATCTTTTGGAGTAGTTTGTCATTTGCTCTAGTGCTTCACTTATATCTTTTTAGAGCACGGTGGTGGTTTTATTTTGTAGAAATAGATGAACTCTCATGCTTCACTTATATTATTCTGAGAGTCTTAAATAGCATGGTAATTTGCTTAAATAATCCTAATATGCTAGGCATCCAAGAATAGTAAAAACTTCCTTATGAGTGTGTTGAATACTAAGAGAAGTTTGATGCTTGATGATTTTTTGAGATATGGGGGTAATAATATCAAAGTCATGCTAGTTGAGTAGTTGTGAATTTGAGAAGTGCTTGTGTTGAAGTTTGCAAGTTCCATAGCATGCACGTATGGTAAACATTATGTAACAAATTTGAAACATGAGGTGTTCTTTGATTGTCTTCCTTATGAGTGGCGGTCGGGGACGAGCGATGGTCTTTTCCTACCAATCTATCCCCCTAGGAGCATGCACGTAGTGCTTGGTTTTTGATGACTTGTAGATTTTTGCAATAAGTATGTGAGTTCTTTATGACTAATGTTGAGTCCATGGATTATACGCACTCTCACCCTTCCATCATTGCTAGCCTCTCCTGTACCGTGCATTGCCCTTTCTTACCTTGAGAGTTGGTGCAAACTTCGTCGGTGCATCCAAACCCCGTGATATGATACGCTCTTTCACACATAAACCTCCTTATATCTTCCTCAAAACAGCCACCATACCTACCTATTATGGCAATTCCATAGCCATTCCGAGATATATTGCCATGCAATTTTCCACCGTTCCGTTTATTATGACATGCATCATCATTGTCATATTGCTTTGCATGATCATGTAGTTGACATCGTATTTGTGGCAAAGCCACCGTTCATAATTTTTCATACATGTCGCTCTTGATTCATTGCACATCCCGGTACACTGCCGGAGGCATTCATATAGAGTCATATCTTGTTCTAAGTATCGAGTTGTAATCATTCAGTTGTAAATAAATAGAAGTGTGATGATCATCATTAATAGAGCATTGTCCCAAATAAAAAAAGAAAGGCCAAAAAAAGAGGAAGGCCAAATAAAAAAATAAAAAAAATAAAGAAGGGGCAATGCTGCTATCCTTTTTCCACATTTGTGCTTCAAAGTAGCACCATGATCTTCATGATAGAGAGTCTCTTGTTTTGTCACTTTCATATACTAGTGGGAATTTTTCATTATAGAACTTGGCTTGTATATTCCAACAATGGGCCTCCTCAAGTGCCCTAGGTCTTCGTGAGCAAGCAAGTTGGATGCATACCCACTTAGTTTCTTTTGTTGAGCTTTCATACATTTATAGCTCTAGTGCATCCGTTGCATGGCAATCCCTACTCCTTGCATTAACATCAATCGATGGGCATCTCCATAGCCCATTGATTAGCCTCGTTGATGTGAGACTTACTCCTTTTTTGTCTTCTCCACATAACCCCCATCATCATATTATATTCCACCCATAGTGCTATATCCATGGCTCGCGCTCATATATTGCGTGAAAGTTTATAGGTTTGAGATTACTAAAGTATGAAACAATTGCTTGGCTTGTCATCGGAGTTGTGCATGATGAGAGCATTCTTGTGTAACGAAAATGGAGCATGACTAAACTATATGATTTTGTAGGGATGAACTTACTTTGGCCATGTTATTTTGAGAGGACACAATTTCTTAGTTAGTATGCTTGAACTATTATTATTTTTATGTCAATATGAACTTTTATCTTAAATCTTTCGAATCTGAATATTCATACCACAATTAAGAAGAATTACATTGAAATTATGCCAAGTATCATTCCACATCAAAAATTCTGTTTTTATCATTACCTACTCGAGGACGGGCAAGAATTAAGCTTGGGGATGCTGATACGTCTCCAACATATCTATAATTTTTGATTGTTCCATGCTATTATATTATGTGTTTTGGATGTTTATGGGCTTTATTATACACTTTTATATTATTTTTGGTACTAACCTATTGACCCAGAGCCCAGTGCCAGTTTCTGTCTTTTCCTTTTTTAGAGTATCGCAGAAAAGGAAAATCAAACGGAGTCCAATTGACCTGAAACTTCACGGAACTTATTTTTGGAAGGAAAGCAACCCGGGAGACTTGGAGTCCAAGTAAGGGGAGCTTCGAGGAAGCCATGAGGTAGGGGGCGCGCCCACCCCCCTGGGTGCGCCCTCCACCCTCATGGGCCCCTCGTGGCCCCCTGACGCACCTCTTCCTCCTATATATACCCATATACCCTAAAACGATCGGGGAGCACAATAGATCGGGAGTTCCGCTGCCAGAAGCCTCCGTAGCCACCGAAAGCCAATCTAGACCCGTTGTGGCACCCTGCCGGAGGGGGCAATCCCTTTCCGGTGGCCATCTTCATCATCCCGGTGCTCTCCATGACGAGGAGGGAGTAGTTCTCCCTCGGGGCTGAGGGTATGTACCAGTAGCTATGTGTTTGATCTCTCTCTCTCGTGTTCTTGAGGTGATACAATCTTGATGTATTGCGAGCTTTTCTATTATATTTGGATCCTATGATGTTTCTCCCCCCCCCCCCTCTACTCTCTTGTACTGGATTGAGTTTTCCCTTTGAAGTTATCTTATCGGATTGAGTCTTTAAGGATTTGAGAACACTTGGTTTATGTCTTGCGTGGGATTTATTCTATTGATTCAGTTGATGTATATTTTGGTGATCAACTTGCGCGTTCCACCCATGCATGAACCTATGCATAGGGGTTGGCACACGTTTTTGTCTTGACTCTCCGGTAGAAACTTTGGGGCACTCTTTGAGGTTCTATGTGTTGGTTGAATAGATGAATCTGAGATTTTGTGATGCATATCGTATAATCATACCCACGTATACTTGAGGTGACATTGGGGTATCTAGGTGACATTAGGGTTTTGGTTGATTTGTGTCTTAAGGTGTTATTCTAGTACGAACTCTAGGGCTGTTTGTGACACTTATAGGAATAGCCCAACGGATTGATTGGAAAGAATAACTTTGAGGTGGTTTCGTACCCTACCATAATCTCTTCGTTTGTTCTCCGCTATTAGTGACTTTGAAGTGACTCTTTGTTGCATGTTGAGGGATAGTTATGTGATCCAATTATGTTATTATTGTTGAGGGAACTTGCACTTGCGAAAGTATGAACCCTAGGCCTTATTTCCTAGCATTGCAATACCGTTTATGCTCACTTTTATCATTAGTTACCTTGCTGTTTTTATATTTTCAGATTACAAAAACCTTTATCTACTATCCATATACCACTTGTATCACTATCTCTTCGCCGAACTAGTGCACCTATACAATTTACCATTGTATTGGGTGTGTTGGGGACACAAGAGACTCTTTGTTATTTGGTTGCAGGGTTGTTTGAGAGAGACCATCTTCATCCTACGCCTCCTATGGATTGATAAACCTTAGGTCATCCACTTGAGGGAAATTTGCTACTGTCCTACAAACCTCTGCACTTGGAGGCCCAATAACATCTACAAGAAGAAGGTTGTGCAGTAGACATCAGCCGGCCAGGAGGAGGTACGCCAGGGAGGAGTCCTACTCCCACCGGGAGTAGGACTCCCTCCTTTCCTAGTTGGAGTAGGAGAAGGGGGAAGGAAGAGGGAGAGAGGAAGGAAAGCCCCCCCTCCTTGTCCAATTCGGACTAGAGGGGGAGGGGCGTGCAGCCTGCCCTGGCCGCCCCTCCTCTTCTCCACTAAGGCCCATCTTGGCCCATTAAACCCACGGGGGGTTCCGGTAACCCCCGGTGCTCCGGCAAAATCCCGATTTCACCCGGAACACTTTCGATATCCAAATATAGGCTTCCAATATATCAATCTTTATGTCTCGACCATTTCGAGACTCCTCGTCATGTCCGTGGTCACATCCGGGACTCCGAACTACCTTCGGTACATCAAAACACATAAACTCACAATATAACCGTCATCGAACTTTAAGCGTGCGGACCCTACGAGTTCGAGAACTATGTAGACATGACCGAGACATGTCTCCGGTCAATAACAAATAGCGGAACCTAGATGCTCATATTGGCTCCTACATATTCTACGAAGATCTTTATCGGTCAAACTGCATAACAACATACATTGTTCCTTTTGTCATCGGTATGTTACTTGCCCGAGATTCGATCGTCGGTATCTTAATACCTAGTTCAATCTCGTTACTGGCAAGTCTTGTTACTCGTTCTGTAATACATCATCCCTCAACTAACTCATTAGTTGCAATGCTTGCAAGGCTTATAGTGATGTGCATTACCGAGTGGGCCCAGAGATACCTCTCCGACAATCGGAGTGACAAATCCTAATCTCAAAATACGCCAACCCAACAAGTACCTTCGGAGACACCTGTAGAGCACCTTTATAATCACCCAGTTATGTTGTGACGTTTGGTAGCACACAAAGTGTTGCTCCGGTAAACGGGAGTTGCATAATCTCATGGTCATAGGAACATGTATAAGTCATGAAGAAAGCAATAGCAACATACTAAACGATCAAGTGCTAACTAACGGAATGTGTCAAGTCAATCACATCATTCTCCTAATGATGTGATCCCGTTTATCAAATGACAACTCATGTCTATGGCTAGGAAACTTAACCATCTTTGATCAATGAGCTAGTCAAGTAGAGGCATACTAGTGACACTCTGTTTTGTCTATGCATTCACACATGTATTATGTTTCTGGTTAATACAATTCTAGCATGAATAATAAACATTTATCATGAAATAAGGAAATAAATAATAATTTTATTATTGCCTCTAGGGCATATTTCCTTCATAAAGAACTCACATACTTATTGCAAAAAAATATAAGTCATCAAAACTAAGCACTACGCGCATGCTCCTAGAGGGATAGATTGGTAGGAAAAGACCATCGCTCATCCCCGACCGCCACTCATAAGGAAGGCACTCAAAGAACACCTCATGCTTCAAATTTGTCACACGACGGTTACCATACGTGCATGCTACGGGACTTGCCAACCTCAACACAAGTATTTCTCAATTTCACAATTACTCAACTAGCACGACTCTAATATTACCATCTTTATATCTCAAAAGAATTATCAAGTATCAAACTATTCATAGTTTTTAATGCACCATATATGAAAGTTTTTATTATACCCATCTTGGATGTCCATCATATTAGGACTAATTTTATAACCAAAGCACATTACCTTGTTGTTCTAAAAGACTCTAAAAATAATATAAGTGAAGCATGAGAGATCAATAATTTCTATAAAATAAAACCATCACCGTGCTCTAAAAAGATATAAGTGAAGCACTAGAGCAAAATTATCTAGCTCAAAAGATATAAGTGAAGCACATAGAGTATTCTAATAAATTCCGATTCATGTGTGTCTCTCCCAAAAGGTGTGTACAACAAGGATAATTGTGGTAAACTAAAAAGCAAAGACTCAAATCATAGAAGACGCTCCAAGCAAAACACATATCATGTGGTGAATAAAAATATAGCCTCAAGTAAAGTTACCGATAGATGAAGACGAAAGAGGGGATGCCTTTCGGGACATCCCCAAGCTTAGGATTTTGGTTGTCCTTGAATTTTACCTTGGGGTGCCTTGGGCATCCCCAAGCTTAGGCTCTTGCCACTCCTTGTTCTAAAATCCATCAAATCTTTACCCAAAAACTTGAGAACTTCACAACACAAAACTCAACACAAAATCTCATGAGCTCCGTTAGTATAAGAATGCAAACCACCACTTTAATGTACTGTAATTAACTCATTATTTATTTATATTGGTGTTAAACCTACTGTATTTGAACTTCTCTATGGTTCATACCCCCCGATACTAGCCATAGATTCATCAAAATAAGCAAACAACGCACGAAAAACAGAATCTGTTAAAACAGAATAGTTTGTAGCAATCTGGAGGTTTCGAATACTTATTCAACTCCAAAAATTCTGAAAAATTAGGACGACCTAAATAATTTGTATATTTATCTACTTCAGTTGGAATTGGTATTTTATCACTCTCTGATAAAAATGAAAATGATTTTCGTGAGCGCATACTTTCTGTTTTTTTCAGCAAGATCAAACAACAATCACCCATGAAGATCCTAAAGGCTTTACTTGGCACAAACTCTAATTAAAACATAAAAACACAATGATAGCAGAGAATAGATGAATTATTTATTACTAAACAGGAACAAAAAGTAAAGAACAATAAAATTGGGTTGCCTCCCAACAAGCGCTATCGTTTAACGCCCCTAGCTAGGCATAAAAGCAAGAATAGATCTAGGTATTGTCATGATAATGATAAGGCAAATCGCGAAAACTCATCTCATACTCCCTACGTTCAGCAGCAAGTTTTCTTTGTGGCAAGCAAAAGTAATCAAAAGGGCTAAATTTAATGGGACAAAAGTCCCCAAGATCAAGCTCGGGAGGTATTGGTTTCTCCTTTGGCCCCTCATATTGCACAACCAATTCATCATTATAAGCATTCTTTTGGCAAAAAAGGCATGAGCCTTTATTCAAGGGAAAAACCTAACCCATTGTTCTGGATAGCAAAGTTATCATTAATTTCAGAAATCCTGTCAACTAGAACATCGGTAGGAACCTTTTTCCTAAGGTTTTCATTAAAAGCAACATGATCTAAAGATCGTAAGCGCATTATGTATTCTTGATAAAAATGATCGATTCTATGGGAGGACGGCCGGCATCCACCATATAATGCGCAAAACTTTCGTTGGCCTCTTTTATTATAAATCTAAACTCATGAGCTAAAAAGATATTAGTTGCTCGCTTAACAGAAGAATGGTCAATATTGGAAAAATTTAGAAAAATCCTCTGTATGCAAGGATGCATGTGGATAAATTGTCTTTCAAGTTCAACCACGAGCAAAGATATAGCATCCTCAAGACTACTAGTTTTATGAAGAATAGACCCGCCCATAGTGGGTAAAGCGCCGGTGCAATTAAAGAAATCTTGAATAACTCTTTTTCCAATAATATTACCACTACCAATCTGAAACTTTTTAGTGTGTAAAATAGTAGGTTCTTCATGAGGATAATCAAAAGCATCAACGTTTCCCCCATCGTTACTACTACCCTTTTCAATGATAACCTCCCCACTTTCAAACATGATTGCAACAAACCACACTAAGAGTGAACACACAAGAGGCAAGCGGAAAGAGGCGAACGGAAAAGGGGTGAATAAAACGGCAAAGGTCAAGTGGGGGAGAGGAAAACGAGAGGCAAATGGCAAATAATGTAATGCGCGGGAGAAGAGTTTATGATGGGTACTTGGTATGTCTTGACTTGAGCGTAGATCACCCCGACAACGTTTTCCATGCAACATTCCCCAACAGTGCCCACCGCTCATGATGCCACTGTTGGGGAACGTTGCATGGAAAACAAAAAATTTCTACGCACACATAAGATCTATCCATGGAGATGTATAGCTACGAGAGGGGGAGAGCATCTGCATACCCTTGTAGATCGCTAAGCGCGAGCGTTTATCAACGTGGTTGATGTACTGGTACACCTTCACGATCTGCCCCGATCTAGTACCGAACGTATGACACCTCTGCGTTCAACACATGTTCAGCTCGATGATTTCCCCGCCTTCTTGATCTAGTAAGAGGGGCGAAGTAGTAGATGAGTTCCGGCAGCACGACGGTGTGGTGATAGTGCTGGTGAAGAACAATCTCGCCAAGCACAACGAAAACTGTGATGGAGGATAAATTAGAGGGGGCGGGGTTGCCGACACACGGCTTGGTGAATCTTGATGTGTTCCGGGTGCTAGCCCTGCCCCTCTATTTATATGTTGAGCCCTGTGGTCATTTCTTGGAGAAAGAGCCTCCTCAAAGTCGGTTTGGCACGCAAGGCAAGAGTCCTTCTCGGACTCCAGGACCACACGCCCATGGTCTGATCGGGGACTCCGAACAACATTCGATCACCAACATACATAACTCATATAATATTATATCGTCAACGAACGCTAAGCGTGCAAACCCTACGGGTTCGAGAATGATGTAGACATGACCGCGACGCTTCTCTGGTCAATAACCAATAGCGGGACCTGGATGCCCATATTGGTTCCTACATATTCTACGAAGATCTTTATCGGTCAAACCTTTATGACAATATGCGTAGTTCCCTTTGTTCGTCAGTATGTTACTTGCCCGAGATTCGATCGTCGGTATCTCCATACCTAGTTCAATCTCGTTACCAGCAAGTCTCTTTACTCGTTGTGTAATACATCATCTTGTAACTAACTCCTTAGTCAATTTGCTTGCAAGCTTCTTGTGATATTGTATTACCGAGAGGGCCTAGAGATACCTCTCCGTCATACGGAGTGACAAATCCCAATCTCGATCAACGCCAACTCAGCAGACACCTTCGGAGATACCTATGGAGCATCTTTATGATCATCCAGTTATGTTGTGATGTTTGATAGCACACAAGGTATTGCTCCGGTATCCGGGGGTTGCATGATCTCATTGTCGAAGGAATGTGTATTTGACAATAAGAAAGCGGTAGCAATAAACTGAACAATCATATGCTAAGCTAACAGATGGGTCTTGTCCATCACATCATTCTTCTAATGATGTGATCCCGTCATCAAGCGACAACACATGTCTATGGTTAGGAAACATTAATCATCTTTTGATCAACAAGCTAGTCTAGTAAAGGCTTACTAGGGACACGGTATTTGTTTATGTATCCACACATATATTTAAGTTTCTGGTCAATACAATTCTAGAATGAACAATAAACATTTACCATGATTAAGGAAATATAATAATAACCACTTTATTATTGCCTCTAGGGAATATTTTCAACATTTGAACCACGGTACATATGATGTACAAGTATACTAGTGTGACATATCCAACCCTAACAATTATGAGAAACTACACTGTATAGGAACTGCAATAGATGGTCATCAGCTGAACATCATTGTTGCGGGCATGCCTACCCGAGCCCAAGTGGAGCCACATTGCCACATGAAGCAGCCTTAGGGCATGTACAATGGTTGATAAGGCAGTCTTATCTTAAGCCTTACATTTAATTTAGAGATGACAAAAATGTATGTCTACAATGGGTTATATCTTAGCCTTATCTTCAATAATTAGCTATTTCTAAAAATATGGTAAGGCATATTGTGCTAAGAGATCATCTTTTAAATAAGAGAAGACAAGTCTTTTATTATAATTTCTCTCCCTTCCACTTCAGCATTTATCCTACATGGAACTCCTAAGATAGCAACATTGTACATGCCCTTAGAATGTAAGTATTTAGTGTTGTCTTGTTTATTTATGGATCCTGATAAGTGTCATATGTGTGGCATGAACACATGACAATTCCGAAAATTTAGTGACACAAGGATGGCAACTTTAGTTATGAAGCATGGTAACTTTCTTTTTGGATGACAAGTTTCAGTTTTTTTTGGTTTGTTTTTTTCTTTTAGGATGGCAACTTTAGTTGTTAAAACCGTTAGGGTCAAATTGCTTCGTGCCACACATGTAACACTTATTATTTAGGTTATTTGTTTGTTTCTATTGATGTTAGACTACCTATCCGACATCCATCACAATGACAGGGTTTCAAAAGCCTTATCTCCATGCCGCCACTTCCGGAGATGACCATTGCCATGCTACGAGACGAGGCTTGACCAGATCCCATATGAACGACATGTTAGGTTGGACACCTATTCAAAACTCGCGCAATTGTATCACTTTTGTTGCAAGCAACATAGTACAAGGTTGTATATTTCTTGTTGGGGGCAACATGACAAGATGGATGGTGGCATTTCCCAACCACTTATCTTCGCAAAGACGGATTTCCTAGCCGTATCTAGTTGCTAAAGATTCAAAGTGAAACAAACATTTCTCTCTCGTAATTAGACCAACCTAAATGTGTTAACCCCACGTTTTCAATAGATCAAGGACATGGATTTTTGGCCAATATACGTATTGCATATGGGTCTTTGTGAAACACCTTCCTCAGTAAGAAGCTTAAAATGTCATTAACTTGATGTAGTATTTTTATTTTGCAAGGAAGACTTCCAATATATTTATCAACTATCAAGGTAGTATAAAGAACACCAGAAGAAAAAACATACATTCAGGTCCGTAGACCACCTAGCCACGACTACAAACATTGGACCGAGCCAAAGGCGCACCGCTGTCATCGCACCTCCCTCATCAGAGCCGGGAGATCTTTAATATCAAGGCCACCTAGATCCTTAGGTTGACAAACAATGTTCCACTGGGCCAGCTGATATTTTTCAAGACATTTTTATTATCATTTTTGTAAGAATAAACGGGATCTATACACCATCTTTTAACCCCATGTGGGAACTTTGAATAAAAATATATACAGAGAACCATACCGCTTTAGGACAACGTCGATAAGGATGAGCATCCCTCCAGCGAAAAGGAGCTTGCCTTTTCAACTACTCGGTATTTTCTCTAAGTGTTCCTTCACATATTTCCAATGAGCATCGGAGAGTCATCGATAATATATGGAAGTTCCTAAATATTGAAGTGGAATCGGTCTTGCTTGCAATTAAATAGTTCGGCATATTGTGTAGCTGTTTCATGGGCTTCTCCAAAACAAACAATTTGCTTTAATGGAAGTTGATTTTACCGAAAGAAGCTTTCATCCTGCTTTATATATAAAGCAAACCACCAGAGCACAAAATCTGACACAAGTTCACCGCACACACACACAGAGAGAAGTAGCACAAGACAACACAAATGAGTTCTGCTAAGGGCACAACTCAACAAACCCTAAAAGTTGATTTTTAGACTCAATAGTTGTTCAAATGTTGAAGACGCTTTAGATTTTTAGTTTTTCAAGGTCATGTTTCATGAAAAGAATCGTTTCATCGACATATTATAGGATAGAGAGACCACCAACCACCATGTATGGCCCTACCTCTGCAATCTCTCCTAAAGTTTTTGTGTGCTCCATCAGACGTGCGAGCATAACATTAGCATCGTTGACTTTGATGGCCACATTACCTCAAAAAAAAATTATCATCCCAAGTGCGTCATTTCTCATAGTAGCCTTTCATTCTGCCGAAGAATAAGACTATTTTTTGCGGGGAAAAAGAAAAATAAGACTATGTGACTTCATTGGGTCGATCTAACAACTGCATAATGAAGGCATCACTTACTTCATGAAGGCGGTTGTATGAAGGCGGTTGTTTTGGTGGTTATGTTGGTCACGAGATGACGAGAGTAGCATGTTGATGTTGGCCACAATACGACATTGCTTTTTGCCACTCGGTAAGCCAGTTTCAACATTGCATGACGCCCGGAAAATTAATCATTTAATTTTACAAAACAAAAAAATTAGTGCAAGAAATACAGTTTGTAAACAGAATCCTTGTGTTCTTTTTTCCTTTGTATTTTGTATACAAGTTAGTGTCTCCAAGCAATATTCAACGGATAGACTTCAGTATTTTTGTTGCATTGCGTGTTTGTGTGTCCGCACATTCTTCAACGCATAGAAACTTGTATGTTGTACTTTTTTTTGAGCATCAGTACAGACACAAGCGCTCATATACACGCGCATACACTCACCCCTATGAACGCACACACGCACACCCTATCTCTATGAGCACCTTCGAGAGACTGAGCCGGCATATCATCTTGAGATTTACGAAGTCATCGTAGGCGTCTCGTCGTCGACGGGAACGTCTCCTCCCACTGAAAGCACATCGCCGAAAATCCTGAAATAAATTCAGGAATAATGCGAACACCAGGATTTGAACCCTGGTGGGTTGGGGATACCACTGTCCACCTAACCAACTCAACCACAGGTTGATTCGCTTGTTTGTTGTACTTTTCTCGATGTAGATTTGCCCAATTAGTCACATTAGAAATTAAAAAAAGCTGCAGCCGAACGGATTTGCCATTTCCAATCATGAACAATACTCCTATATCCCCTGCAAAAAAAAACAATACTCCTATATGGTATGACAATTCCATTTAAACGTACCTTACCAACTGTGAATTCACAATATCTATTGAGGAACACAGAATTTAGATAATATTTGATGGAATCGTATCGTACTGGCTTCAATTCGTCGAGTGAAGTACGCGGCTTGAATATAGTAGGGCAGTACGTATGTCTACCCAGTAGATGCAAGGAGCCAATGATGATTCAGCTACACGTACTCCCTACTTGGTCTCCCGGCAAAACAACTGGCTACCAAAGTCAGCGAGATGGGTTGCGGTTGAGTTGTTGGCAACATTGCGTCTCTTGATTTTGTACAAGGGGGGTCGATTGGTCGACGCGTGCGACTTTCATTTTAGTACGGCGCCGTTGATCAGTCCAGGATAATGACACTCCTATACTTAGTGCGAGCCCCGTGGTACTATTCTCTTTTTTTAAGCACTGACCGTAGAATAATTGTTCTACGGTATTTTTATTAATAATAAATATTTACATAAGTTACATCGAACACATGCCCAACTCCAACCAATATCAGTTTTATGAAACATGTAAATTAACAGTGTTGTTTTATCCAAGCCCTGATCCTTTGCGCCTTAGCTTGTTTTGCTCTGATTTGCACTGCTTTGAGCCCTTCCTGAAGATAGTAGCATCATCCTTGAACATGACAGGCAGCATGTCTGAAAATTTTGTCATTCCTGACCGACCAGATCCCCCAACATCCCATGATGACAATCTCTAGGCTATGCTTGGGGGCAGTTGTTGAAGAGCCAATTGAATATCATCTAGAACCGAGATGCCTCTTTTCCTATCTGGGATGATCCTATCCCAACAAAGCAAAGCAAAAGGACAATTATAGAATAAGCGCGGGCTAGTTTCTTCAGTACTTTCTGCACAGAGAGCACAATTGTAGCTGTCTAGGACCATTGATATCCGGTGAAGTAAGTTCCTGGAGTTGACTCTATCATGTAAGAGCAACCAAAAGAAAATTTGGTGTCTCAGTCTGCAAGAATATTTCCAAATATCCTGGAACAGAGTATGAACTTTACTTGGTCCCATCATATGAGCATACATCTTAATGGATGAATAGCCTCTAGAGTACCCAATTACTGACCATCTGTCATTTCCTTGCATTTCACTTCTTTCTTGTAGAAACCCTTGGAGGGTGTTGAACTGAAGATATGCTTGATGTGATAAATGTGTGTGAAAATGAGTTGCCAGATCTTCTGAGTTCAGTATTTGCTGAAGAGAAACAGTGTTGTTATTTTTGAAAGAACTTAGCTCAGGAAATTTGTTTTGGAGAGGCTGATCCCACTAGAAACCTGACCAGAAAAGTGTTGTGTTGCTAGATTGAGCTGAAGAAACAGCAAATTCTATGTAGAGGGGCAGTAGTTTGAGCATAGTTTCCCACCAAAAATATCCCAACATTCTTTCTCCAGGCAAAGAGGTTTGATAGTATGATTCCCAAATGATATTCACCCATGGGATATTCTCCTTATTGAGAAATTTGTGCACTTGTTTCAATAGCAATGCTTTGTTGTGCACCTCAATGTTTAGAATGCCTAGTCCCCCATTAGCCTTGGGTTGACAAGCAATATTCCAAGCAATCAGTACTGCTCCTCTCTCTTGAGATCCATATTTCCTCCCAAAAAAATTCTGAAATAACTGTGAAGTTGATTCACCACTGTTATAGGTATATGTAGGGAGCACGTGAAGTAAATGGGCAGACTGGAAAAGACAGACTTAATGAGGGTGAGCTTATCTCCAGTAGATAGCAAAGTTGAGCAACCCAGCAGTCTGTTCTCTACTCTTTTTAGTAGAGGAATAAAATCTTCAATCCTTGGCTTGCTGATACTGAGTGGAAGACCTAGGTACTGAAGTGGCAAAGTGCCTATCTGACATGCCAAAAGGTTTGAGAGAGCCTGCATCTTGTGTTCAGCAGTATTGATGGAGATCATTGTAGATTTAGAGTAATTAACTTCCAAACTAGTATATGCAGCAAAGCGAAGCAACAAGTTCTTGATGTTATGAAGTTCGGTAGCATCAGCATTTGCTATCAAAATGGTATCATCAGCATATTGAATAATGAGATAATCTTGGCTGGAATGGTGTACCAATGGTGCTGAAATCAGATCACTTCTTTTTGCCTCATTCAACATAGTCTGAAGGATATCTGCTGCTAGTACAAAGATCAGAGGAGACAGGGGATCACCTTGTCTGACTCCACATTTACACTTGAACTGTTTACCTGGGACCTCATTAAGCAGGACAGAAGAAAACCCAGTACTTTAGATCATCTTAATCCACCTAATCCATTTGTTCCCAAACCCTTTGGCTTCCAGAATTTCCACAACGGTATCATGATTAAGCATATCAAATGCCTTCTCAAAATCCAGTTTCAATAAAACCAGTTCCTTGATGGATTGCTTGCACTGATAAATATATTCATATGACCATGCTAGACAATCTTTAATGCATTTGTTAAATAGAAAACCATATTGATTTTGATGCACTAGAGAAAGGATAACTTTCTGTAGTCTGTTAGCCAAAAGTTTGATGATGATCTTGAATGTGCAGTTCAGGAGAGAGATAGGTCTAAAGTCATTTGGTAAAAAAGCAGCATCTTTCTTTGGAATAAGTGTGATGAAAGAATAGTTTATGCTCTGAATGTTAACAGTCCTCTTCTGAAAATCTTCTATTAGCTTATAGAAGTCAGGAGCTATGATGTCCTAGCATGCCTTGAGAAATTTAGCATTAAAACCATCTGGACCTGGGGACTTGTCTGCGGGCATATGTTTAACCACTTGGAGAATTTAATAACCAAGGAATATGAGAAAATCAGGGGCTTCTATTGTGTTTCTCAGAACAGATTTTCGCTTTGCTTTATATTTATAAAACAACAATCGAACAAAGTATATGATCGAACAAATAAGATACTGAGATAGCCCTGCCAAAATCCATAGGAGTGGACGGGCTCGCGTGCTCACGGAATCGGCGAGCACACGTTTGTACCGGGATATGGGCCGTGTCAGGTACCATTGGGTAGGAGCGCGTAAATTAAGTATTCCCTCGTGCAGACCCACATGCGCTGCGTCACAGCTGAGTTTCGATCGTTCACTGCAGACATGACGTCCTGTAGTTGCCTCCATGATAACGGCATCCAAAACAGCAAAACTGACGTCCGGCAGACCGCTTCTCGATGGTTTACATCTCACAATCATTTCTTAAGGAGCCAAAATGCTAGACACTTCCTCTGACAAAGAAAAGGCAAGGAACACAAAATGTAAAAAGGAGCAAAGCGAGCACTATTTTTTTCTTCCTTTTACTTTTTTTTACATTTATGTGTTTTCATTGCTCTTTGTGTAAAATACATGTTTTTAAAAAAGTTCACGTGCATAAAAAATGGTTATGGATACAATAAATGTTCATGTTTATTTTGAAAAATATGTTTATACACATAAAAAACAAATGTTCAGCGTGTGTTAAGAATGTTCATGTTTTATTGAGAGTCTTTTGTAAAAAGTTTATCATGTATTTTTTTAAATGTCGCTCATAAAAAAATCATAGTATATTCAAAAAATGTTCATGAAAAAATGCCATTGTGCGTTAACACTTTTTACAATTACATTAGCATTTTTAAAGTTGTGTCAACACTTTTAAGAAGTTGTTCATCACACATTAGACAACCGCTTCATTGTGTATTTAGAAAATGTTCATTGTGCATTAAAAAGTGTTTCATCACAAATTAGGCAACCATTCATCGTGTATTTAGAAAACGTTCATTGTGCGTTTAAAAAGTGCTCATATTGTATTTCAAAAACATTACCGTTCACTAAAAAGTGTACATTGTGTAAGATGAAGGCAAGCAAAAATTAATCAAATCTACCATGCCTAATTCCATGTACTTCCTCTCAAACCTCTGCTATGCCACGGGCACCAGCGACGAGTCTACCTGACAGGAATGACCTCAAATTGGTAAAAAAAAAAAATCTCACCCCGACGCCGTTTGCGCACCGCGGTCCAAGAAGGTTGGCTTCCTGTTTCGACGAAACGTTGTCACTTTGTTGTCATCGCAACACACCATGCAGCCGTTTCGATATACAGGTCCAGCCCTGTATGTAGACAATTTAGGTTGGTTATAGTGAGGAGTAACATATACTAGTATCATGCATATGATACTAGTGTATGATACTATATTCATAGTGCGTAGTATCATAAAGTAGTATCATAAGTGGTCTCATTTATTGCCATGCATAACACATAGTAGCATAATATTTATTATGTTACGGTATCTATCTATGTTACTATGACCCTCTCTCTCTTCTTTAATTATCTGCCACGTAAGTATGTTTGTGAGTCTCAAATATATGATACTAGTTATGTTACCTCATTATGGCCAGCCTTACGTCTTCAAAACTCCACTTGTTTCAGCGATCAATTAATGCCACCTCCGGCCACACGCTATTTCATTGGCCCAAATAACAGGAGCATGTGCGCTCGTCCGCGTTATGGCCTCTCTTGGTAGCCCTGATACAATGGTAATTCCATGGGAACTAGACCAATTCTATATGTCAGTCGTCCAAGTAATTTCTGCCTTTTATCCTTCATGTAGTTTTACTAATATATTTGGCGACTGGTTATAAAGGATTGATTACATGTTTAGAATTCTCAGGTGAGAGTGCTCAGCGATAGTCAACAACTACTTATCGAACAATTGCGTTACGGCTCAAATGCCCCCCTCCTCTGATTTGTTTGCGGTGACTTCAATATGACCTACCACGACGAGGACAAGAACATCGACAACCTCCACCGCGACATGATGAAAAGATTTCGCCACTTTTTAAATGATTGCAAGCTCAAAAGAGTTGCATTTTCACGGTTGTTGGTGCAACGAAGCATGGCGCTCCCACGCTGGTCAAGACCTAAGGGGCCAGGGCATCTCCACTATGGACTCTTAAACCGCCCGCATATGTCCAGACTGCACCGTCAGGACGTGGTTTGTCCTTGAACACGAGTCTTTATGGGTTCGCCGAGTGGTTCAGACGTACCTTTTTCGACAAACCTGACACAAATGTGGGGGCTTTGTGGGAGTCCGGACAGCAGACACGTAGGACTCCGACACCTCGCCCCACCCAAAACCCTTTTCAGACCCGCACCTCCATCCTCCCTATTTTCTCTCCTTCCTTTCTCTCTTGCCTTCACTGCCGCTCCACCTCCCCGGCCGTCACGCCACACCCCTGCTGGAACTCTACGTCTCCGTCACCTCCAGTGTTCCAGCCGGGCTCCACCCGCTTCTCCTCCATTGCCGTTCAACCCTGTCCTCCGACCGTCCCACCAGGTACCATCCACTGCTACTATAATCACCATGCCCGGCAACTGTTCGATGAATTGTCGGACATAAAAAAGGTTTTCCCTTCTCCTTTCTAGCAATGGATTCCGATTTGGAGTACATATACGGGAACTATGTTGAGTCGTCCGACAGCTCGTCCGACGAGGAGGACTACGAGCACTACGTTGAGTCGACCAACTCACGAGCAGCTGAAGGAAAATCTGATTGAGCATCAGTGGGGGGTTAAAGGGAACAACAATGTTGGGATGTAAAATTTGCACTTTTTTTAAATTTCAACTAGTGCTGCATGCGGCTATTTGAATGTTTGTACTCTATGTATGCGGCTAATTGAACGTCTGAACTCTATGTCCGCAGCTATTTAAACACGTGGACTATAAAAAATGAGGGAGGCCGGATGTATGCGGATAGCGTTGGATGGCGGCTTCCGCATTCGTGTCCGCGAACGGATGCGGGTGGCCGTTGAAGATGTCCTTATACATGGTGGACTTGTAGGAGTTGCACCCCGGTTGTTGGCTTCATTGTCTCTCTACCGTTATGTCTGGCCACTATTTCCCTTCTCATGGACTGCATGTCACGCCCTCCTTCCAACGGCGTTTCCAGTTCGGGAGGTTTTGGGTAAAGTGGAAGGGATAGGGATTCTAGGAGAAGGTTGCCGAGGGTTGGGTGGGTTACGGTTGGTGAGGTTCTACATGAGTAAGGACATCTTCAACGCTGACCCTCAAAGTGTTTGAACTGTGCGGTTCGAATATGTTGTGTCATTCAACGTCGGCATGTATCAGCCCGCAGGGCAGTCCTGACGTACTTTTTCCCGCAAACTAGAGACAAACATGGGATGCTTTGGGTGTGTCTAGGCAACACCCATGCTCGCTTCTGACCGCACTGACACACCCAAACCCCCTCCTCCCTCACCCACGCAAGTTTCCGCCCGGCGCCAGCTGCCCACATTCATGCAGCTATAGGCTGGCCGCTCCACATTGAAGCTGACCCAAAGCGGACGCGATCTCACTGCCACTGCCATTGAAGCGACACACCGGCCGAGGGCGCCGCCCGCGACGCTTCCCTGGTGTCCACGCCTGTTCAATGCCAGAGACGCGTTACTGGAGGGACCAAATGGATATCATGCCCGTTCAACGCCCCATCCATCCATATGCCGCCATTAAGCAGGCTCACCGGCCGAGAAACCAACTCCGGAGTTGTGCATTGACGCACCCGGATGCATGGCCTCACCTAAACCCGCTATTTAAAGGCGGTCACACCCGACTAACTCCACGCCACAACACAAGCCGCTCCCCATCATCCTCCCTTGCACTGCATCTGCCATGATTGCAGGTGGTGAAGCTCTGTGGGAGAGCCTTTCTACGGAGATGAAGCACGAGGTCGTCGCCCTTGCGGCCATCTGGCAGAGCTGCCATGCCAGGTGGACCGAGGCTAGCTTGCCAGCCAGCTCACTCGAGGTCTCTGACAACGAGGATGACCCCGTGATGGAGATGGGCTTCGATGACACCGCACCGGAGCCCGCGCCTGTGCACGCCAGCATCACCATGGAGCAGGCGCACTACAACACCGACATGGCAGAGGTGCAGCCTACGCCGGCGCCTATATCGGTGTTCCAGCAGGCGTAGAAAGAACAACGGGAGCAACACCGGCTGGCAGAGGGGCGGATCTACGGCGACCGGGCGAGCGAGGAGGCCGTGGAGGCCATGGCCACGGTGAACCCCAACTTCATCATGGAGCAGTGTGCCATCTATGAGGCCGTCTGCGCTCAAGCCGCCGCTCGCCAGAAAGCGGCCGCCGCGAAGGCGCAACTCAAGGCGATTGCGCAGGAGAATAGTGCTAGTTGCGCCTGCTACACGCCACTGACGAACTATCCAATGGCCCGGTGGGACGACGACGGCGTGGGCGCCACCATTTCCATCGTGGACCTCACATCAACAGGCGATGGAGAGGCCGAAGACTCCTCCAAGGATGAGTAGGGCACGGGAGCCTGCAAGGCCTCGTGTCCCATGTGGGTCGGTCTGTCTCCTGTGTTCTACTCTTCCTCACTGGAGACCGCATATTCACTTCACTTGTCCTAACGCTGGTGCTTATGGAGACGATGGATGGAGGAAACGGTCCTAGGAAGGGAACAACAAGGGCTTGGACGCCGGCGGTCGTTGTAGTTTTCTTCTTCTAAATGTTTGAAATATAATGAAAACCCGCCGTGTTTGCATGAATGACGTCCGTTTATGTAAATTATATCTGAACTTGAATGAAATCCGGCCGTGTTTACACAAATTTTGTCCGGTTAGTTCGGATGGTAGTTGAAATGTGTGCGAGCAGCGTTGGATGGCGGCCTATCATATCTATGTCCATGCACTGGTCCTCCTCTGTCCGTAGATGGATGCGGGGGGAAATCTGCGGATCGCCGTTGGAGATTCCTTAACCCCACATGCACGGAGAGGTTTCATGGACTATAGAGACGGGATGATGTGGAGAGATTTTATTCGAGAAGGAGGTGGGGGGCACCCAGTGAAATTCAAAGAGGGAGGGGGATTTATTACATTTGTAAAGATGCTTTGTAAAATCTATGCAAACCATTCGTGGATGTATAGTGGCATTTTTGGTTGTACACCTCACTTAGTCAAAAGCAATGAAAATGGAAGGAGTTTCCAACCAATATATGTTCGCTATTCGAAAAAACCAACATATGACCGTAGCTAAAAAGAATTGGTTAGAATTCTTCATTCGCCCTCGTCAATAGTGTCACCAAATACACCTCCTTAATTATTTAATCCTTTGATCTTCAAACACACAATAATTTCATTTACAGAAAAATAAACCGTCGGGCAGGCCAGACCAGCGTTCTTCAAAGCTACTCCCTCTGTCCACAAAATAAGTGAACATATAGAAATTTTAGAACAGATTATGGAGTATCACTTACGTGCCTACTATCCAAACCCATTCACAATACGAAGAGCATCGGCATGGCGGTGCTAACGAGGAGTCACCGCCATCCTGGAAGGGACGCCGCTGTCCATAAGGCCACTGCCGGAGGTGTGGGACAAATCGAAATGCTCTTCGGTGATCGTTATGATGGAATTCGATGTAGATGGAGTCAGTGTGACCAAGGAGCCCGTCTCCATGGAGGTTACAGATAGGAGGTCTTCTCCTCCAGGTAGAGCACTACGGATGTCATCGAGCTCCCTGGCGATGTCGGCCATGTAAGGCCTCGCGTCGGTGTCGTCTTGGCAGCACTTCAGGGCTAGCAAGAGGAACCTCGTGGCGAATTCCGGAGGGCACCAAGACATTCGGCTATCAATGATCCTAGAAATGTCTCCCGATTGGTAAGCTGCCTTAACCTACATCAAGGATCAGGTTACATATGTCACAGATAAAATTCTACCAAATTACTACTGACACTCTTACTGAACGGTCAGAAAAGCGCGAAAAGCTAAAAATTGATACTATATGTACCCTGCTTGTCATCTGCAAACAGATAACTGGACTGTACATTTGGATATGGATCAGGGTGGGAACCTCTTTACCTCTCTAACAATGTTTTTACCGAACTGGATTGGCTTCATTCCGGTCAATAGTTCAAGAAGCACAACACCAAGGCTATAGACATCACTTTTTTCTGTCAGCTTATTTGTTAGGAAGTATTCTGGATCAAGATAGCCCTACCAAAAGAAAAACATGATGGATATGATTAGCCCAACTAGCACACTACAAGTTCAATAAGTAGTAGGATCAGTTGTTTCCCATTGTGTTGCATGGAACATCAGTGATTAGATCATAGTGGGTGAAGATCTCGCTACGTTGCTAGGCGTGATAAGACTTACCGGAGTGCCCTTAACAACAGTGGAGATATGTTCTGCCAATGTTCCTTCAACATCCGGGATCGGAGCAAGCTTTGAAAGACCAAAGTCAGCCACCTTCGCTATGAACTTGGAGTCCAATAAAATGTTGGTGGTCTTAACGTCACGGTGAAATATAGGAGGATCTGCATCGGTGTGTAGATAGAGGATTCCCTTTGCAGCGCCCAACGCAACATTCAACCTCTGAGAAAAGTTCAGAGGTTGTTTACAAGTTTCTACATGAAGTGTTCAATTAGATTAGGTGCTTTACATCCAACACAAGTTCAAACCATGCACTTTGAGGAATGAAAAACAGCAAGAAATGAGATGTCATGTAGTCTAAATTCTTACAAGAACCAAAATAGAGGAATACTCCAAAATTGTCATTTGGATACCACACAGTAAAAACATAGGAATTCTAGACACAAGACAGAGAAAACATAAGGTAAGACCTGATGTTTGTTTTCCTAAAAAATCCTATGCATTGCCCCATTCCATAGGATTTTGGTGAGCTATTCGTTTGTTCCAAATGGCACCATAGGAATTTTTTCTATAGGAATTCAACCCTCCAAAATTCCTCCAATTTTAAGAAAGAGAGCACTAAATATACCAACACACATCACTTATAAACACACCAAATATACATTTTAGGAGGTTGTCTGGAATCATGGCCAACCTTGATGTAATAAACATGGTTATGCGAGATGAAAAGAAGCTAGGGAAAGTTGAATGTGCAATTTTTCCTCTTACTCACCAGAAAGATGATCACGTAGAGTGCCATTTGGCATGAATTCATACACCAGCATCTGCAAAACATAATTATCTATGAGCAACAATTACTGCAGTTTGCAGATACTCTTCCATATATTATAAGCTCAGCAAACCTAAGGTAACCTGAAAACCCTATCATAAGCATGTCTAGTACAACATTACCAATATATTTTTCTAAATACAATATTTTATTCTATGTAAATTATTTGAAAATTGAGACACACCTGTTCAACTTCTTCATCACAATAGCCAATTAGAGATACCAAATTACGATGATGCAATCTTGACAGCAATTCTATTTCCGTGACAAATTCATTTGAACCTTGGAGAGAATCTTCATGTGCTCGTTTGATTGCAACAGTTGCCCCATCAGCTAAATTTCCTTTATAGACTTTTCCATAACCTCCCAGACCAATTTCAGCTGAATCATTGAAATTATTTGTTGCTGTAGCCATTTCTTCCAACGTGAAGGATCTCACACCATCAACCTTGATAGAAAGCCTCGACAGTACTGCAAAATTATCTACTTCTTAAGTTGTTCTAGATTGAATTTAATGCCTACTGTAATTTTAAAGTTTACTTGCCATAGACTTGAAACATATAAGATGTTGTCTCTTTATAACTCGGATCTAATGTACTTGATGAGGCTGACAATAATAAATTCACAGTTTAAATCTAGTTTCCGGTATTACAGAGATTGTGATTGAGTAGCTTCTGACTAAAATAATGATGCTTCGATATGTTACAGTACTAGTTACTCCTTCCGTTCCAAAACACTTGTCGTGGTTTTAGTTCAAAGCAGCAAGGCATTTCCAATTTGTCAAACAGCAAGGATTTTATGTGTAGCACATGAAAAACCGGGAGTAATTTTCTAGTCCCGAGCTCAAATGAGCTCGGGTGAACAGTAAAACAAAAAAATATTGAAAAAAATTCAAAGAATTTTAGATTTTTTAGTGACAAGCATTGAAAAAGGTTTTCAACGGTTGCAAAATTTCATCATGAAATAACATTTGTAGAAGCCGTGAAATGGAAAAAAATAATCACTCAAAAATGCTTTTGGAAATGACATTGTTGGAGCATAAATTTTGTTTTTTTAGCCACGGATTCTACAATCACGATGAAATTTTGCAAGCCTTGAAATTTTTTGTCACTAAAAATGTTCATTTTTTAAAAAATGCTTTTAATTCTTTTATGTTAATGTTCACACGAGCTCATATGAGCTTGGGCTAAGAAAATCCATGTCTAGTACTCTTCTAGTCCCGAGCTCATGGGTGAACAGTAAGATCAAAAAATATTGAAAAAAAAATCTGAAACTTTTTAATGACAACCATTGACAAAAGTTTACAAGGCTTGCAAAATTTCATCGTGAAATGACAAACTATGTTTGCTAAACAAATATAGTGACTTACTTGAAGGCCTCGAAACTATTCGACGTTTTGAGCGTCTTCTCATTATAAAAAATGTTGCAACCACAGAAACTGCAATAGCACCAATAATTGTTCCTGCCAAAATCCCAGCTAGTGTGCCCTTTTTTAAACCTAATGGCACCGCTTCTGGGAATTCTGCGACAAAATAAAACATGTTATGATTAAAGTATCAGTATGAAACATGAAGTAGTGAATTTTAAGAAAAAAATATGCTCTGATTCCTCGTTAAGTTAGTGAAAAAAATTCATTATTTCTGTGGTTGGTTCCTCCCATCTCTTAGGAGAGTTTGGGTTGCCATGAACACCGGGAAACACATATTAGGGTATGGGATCCTAAATTCCCCAATCCCCTTACCTTCGTGAGCCCCTTGTGAAGGACCCCTTCTTTTGAGAAATTCTAGGGATATGAACAAGGGTAGGCCCACTTACAATTATCATGTTATGAATTACCTTAAATATCAATAAAAAATCATGGCATATAGGCTTTAAGAAGGAAAAGAAAAACCAAGATACATTATGTTGTGTGCAATAATTTATCGACATTTACCATAATAACACTAAACAACCGTATGAACTATATAGCACATATTTCGTATGCTAGGAGAATCAAATTAAGAAATTCGTGGTTTTTTTATTCTACTAGCATATAAAACAGCCACAGAAGCTCTGTTGATATTTTGTCACTTGTCTTGGCAAAATAAATGTACACAAGGATCACACATTTCAACCATTTGTTTAATATGATAGAATTATGAATGAAATCCTTCGGTGCAAAGTAAATTAACATACCATCTGCATAGGAACCAAGCGTGAAATTGAGAAGCTCGTAAGGACCGAAAATGTCTAACAGAGTAATCTCCCATCCAGCAAGTAATTGTCTGAGCCGCACAACTTCCAACATAGTGAATAAATTGGTGTTATTGGGGAATAACTTCAAATGCATATTCAGCCTTGGACCAGCCTCCCATGTGTACCGCTCAATGTATAGTTGGTATATACTCAGGTTCAGTACATAGGTTGAGTCCATCTCAAAGGCTTTTTTGTAGGAGCGGAAGTCCGAGATCCCTGGACTCTTCAGCCGAAATCCAACTCCGAGAGGCGCGGCACAAATGCAAGGTATAGGGGATAATGGGTTGTATTCATAATTTTTATCCATCGGGCAAGAAGCACAGTCTATACTAACTTGTGTTCCCTGTCCAGATGGTGCTTCACTTACAAATTTGGGTTGACAAAGTCCCGCTGCTCGAGCTGGATTGTCACATACAGGGTTTCCAGAAATCCTACAGAATAAATGATGGCAACTATTATTTGTCATATCAGACAGAGAAATGATTTGATTTATAAAACTCTTGTGATCAATATTGTATTTTTCCATATTATTGGATCTTTTGTATGCACTAGTAATAGCAATAGAATTTGCATATTCCCAGCAAACTATACAGCTGTTTGTGCAGGAAGTGCAAACTGACAAGGAAATTTTCCATGGAAAAGAACATACAGTATAATGACAGCTTTTGGAGGCTCAAATGCAGCTGGAATTGTGTCAAGGGAGTTGCTTTCAAAGTTCCTGCATTATAAAAAACATTACACATGCATATAACAAACATATTGCTGATGGAACAGCACCGTCGAGACAGTTTGCTTCAAACAACCTGTAAAATGGCATCTTCATATATCTCTAACAAAATAAGTAGCAAACTAGTGTTGGCCGACATACTTGTACTTGTAAAGTAAGTATGTTCAGATAATGTGCAAAAGTTTTGCTCATCTTTTCATTAAGCAGAAAAACAAGCTAATTTACAAGAAAATGTCAAAAGTTCTTGATCACAAGGTAAGGAAAAACCTCCACAAACCTAGAGAACACTGACACACTAGTATCAGTTTTCGCGAACTTATTTTTTCACTCACTAATTGTTTTGAGAAAGAACATGGTAATCTCTAGTTCAATAGTGAAAACATGATCATCAGTGGCATGAAAGGTTAGCTAGCACTACAAAAGCACAGTCGTTAAGGATTGGAGCATGGCTTTAAGTTAAACATTACTTACAAGAATTGAAGATTAGGCAGCCCGGAGAAGTTTGCCGGAATAGTTCCATTCAGAAAGTTATGTGATAAATCATTGTCAGAAACTAGAGGTTAGTCTGGTTATTGTAAATACAAGGTATAAAAGGTTGAAAAAACAGCATACATCGTGGTGATATTTGAAGCAAGTCTATCAACTGCTATAGATCCTGTCAGTTGGTTCCAGCTAAGATCCCTGAAAGTGCATGCCAGAATTAGCAAAGAGATGCAGAATAATCTCATGGATATTTTTTTTCTCGAACATGCACATAAGCATGCATCTTTGTATATTATAAGAAAATGCCAAGATGACGCAAAAGTACAACAACAATAGAAAAAAATAAAGCCGAAGAAAGAAAGAAAAAGAATGCCGAATATCCAATTCTGAGCCCGGGCTCATTTGCACCCGGTCAAGAAATAATTCATAAAAAATTCAAAAGAATTCAAAAAATCCAAAAAATTTGTGCATGGTAGATAATTTGGTGTGTGAGGTGCGCTCCAAATTTCAGAGCATTTGGACATTTGAGTAGCTCTCAGCAAAAAAAAAATTGGGTCAGAACAGTATACAAACAGTACACTATTTAACGGACCCCAAATTTGTCTTTTTTGCCGAGAGCTACTCAGGTGTCCAAATGATTTGAAATTTGGACCAGACATCACACACCAAATTATCTACCATGAAAAAAAATTGGATTTGTTTGAATTTTTCTAGTATTTGTTTTGATTTTTTTATTCGGCGCAGGTGCAGATGCTCCTGGGAGCCAAAACGCCTCACTGAAGGAAGGCAAACTATATATTAGGATGGGTGATTTTCTGACTGAAAGATAATTACATAGAAGTATATTGTAGGCAAAGCTATGAACAACAAATAAAGGATAATCTCTGATAGTAGGATGCAAACAATAGTAAGAATGAAAAGAAAGTGCAGCATTCATCTTGATTTGGACTTACAAATAGCCAAGTTCAGGTACACCACTCAGATCGGGAATAAATCCTTGCAAACTGCAATTTCTAAGACTCCTGGTGACATGAAAAGGATTATGAACTTGAACATATATATCTCTATTTCTATATTAAGTATGATAAAAATACAAAAGATTTACCTTTTGTTTGAACTAATCTCAACAAACCCAGAAGAAATGCCCATCATCCAAACAACCCTCGAGGCAGAACTAGAAATTTAGAATTATAGAGGTTTATAGAGATGTGGACTCAGTGCATCCTGATCTGGCTACTATATGGCACTCCTCCCATTGCATCACCGGCCTCATCTGGATTTGACCAAAGCTCGTGGTTGTTTGTTTGCAACTACGGTCCTTCCTATCTATGTTTTTCTTTTTCAGCGATGGTTGCTGCTCTGGTGCGCTGGCCTTTTAGGGCCTTAGCACGAAGGCTTTCCGACTGTCAACTACAACAAGTTTTTCTTGGCTCCAGTGAGGGAGGGGCGATAACAGTTGCTAGGTGGTCCATGGACCTAGTTGTAATCTTTTTACTTGTCTAAATATGTTGTTATTACATCTTACTAATAGATCGAAATAATTTTTTCACAAAAAAAGAGAGGGCCTTCCAAAGGAAGAAGCACAATATGCAGGCAGTGGCTTCAGACATCATGGTGGAACCGAGAACTGACGGAGTGCATTCCACCACCAGTCGCACGAACTGCCATGGGAATAGGCTTTACTGTGTGTTTCTTGTGTTTAGTTACCTTTTATCAGGTCTCGATAGCCATATCATTGCACAACTCTTTGCAACTAAAACAAATTCTTAGTTAAATGACATCCAAAAATTAGCATGTCTACAAGTCAAGAATAAACTGAAAAATAATCCACAACATTGATACAACAGGCATCTACCATGCCCAAATTTTGAAAATCTAAATTATCCACATCAAGAAACGGAAACTACAAATCCTGCTGCGAATAGTTGATACGCAGCAGAACTTTTAGCTCGGTACTATCCAGTATCCTCAGCATGATTTCGCTCTTAGTCTGACCATGTGTAAATAAATTTGAAGTTGAAAAGGTTTTATGAAAGGCAGATGCAAGTTGTGTCAGTGTTGTCGACTTCTCTTTCAGAGTTTTTCAAGACTTCCAGAGGTGGTAATTTGGATTCTAATACAATGGTATCCCTGCACCTTACTCAAGTACTAAAACGGAAAGGAAGGACGACAGGGAGGAAAGGCGTTGTACTCACAGCTTTAAAAGTGTCCTTATGTTGTTGTATGCATCAGGGATGGAACTTCCACTGAAGTTATTATTATCAGCCTGACTAGAAGTAGAAAGATACAGATGTAAGGAATGAATGTTGTTAGCTGACAGATATCCAACATCAATATGATCTTAAAGGAGACAAAAATTCTGAGTGAAAAATATTTGCTATTGTTTAGTAACACAAGAAAGGCAAAACCAAATTATATTTAAGTGACACTAATACACCAGCGAAGGTATATCATAGAGTATACTCCTAAAATTTGTACCATCACTTAATATTCTCAAACGAGCAAAACCAAAATAATCATCACGCTACCAACATCATATATGTATATTATTTGAAAGAAACCAGAACACAGTCTTAAATAAAGTAATTTCCTATGTCAAAGAAGAGTCTCATTGAGTATATAAATTGTGCTTACATGATTTTCAAACTACGTGTCTCCGCTAATTTTGGAGGAAGAGGTCCAGACAAATTATTGGCATCCACAAGCCTGCACAGATAATATTACGAGACAATTTTACACACAACCGATATTGCATAACTGGGGAAAAACTTAGAACTCAAAATAAAAGCAGGGTCCACTTACAAATGAAGGAGCTCAGGCAATCTGGACAACTCAGATGGAATTTGCCCACTTAATGAATTATTGTTCATGTGACTAATGGTAAAAGGAGAGTCAATATTAAAAAGATGCTTAAATAAGAGGCAATGTACGAATGCAAGTGAGAAGGTTATGATCCTGAAACTTACAGATGTTTTATGCTTGTTAAATTAGCAAACGACTTAGGTAAGGGTCCAGATATTTGATTTTGGTCGATTTGCAATCTATTTAAGTTCTTCAGATAGCCAATCTCATCTGGTAGGGAACCAGATAGTTGATTACCATTTAAAGCTCTGCAGAAAATGAAGATTATTATGAATGTTTACTTGTATCTAGAGATATTATACTCATCTTCCATATAGAATTGAAGGAAAATACTAGACAGTGACACATTTATGTCTGGACAAAAGGGAATGTAGAAGGGTACAAGGAAAAATCCACACCAAATATTTCCACAAGATGAAAAAAATGTTCAAAGATGTGCTAAACTAATTAAGATGAGGTAAAATCAGATATACACAAAAGTGGCTAGGAAGTTATGTACATATATATTTGAGAGAAAATATGCATTTTAAAGTTTTGTACATCCAAAGCCATGTTGTTTAAGCCCATTTACTTCAGACTTTAGATAAACAACAGAAAATAGAATTGAACCATTGTGTTGTCTAATACTCTATTTAAGCCCATTGCTTACTCTATTTTGTGTCTACAAATCTGCTTGTTATTAAAAAGATGAGGCAAAAGACAAATGCTAACCCTAAATGTTGAATTAGATACATCGGATTTTATTTGTTTTGGAGAACAAAACGGATGTCATTTTCAACATGTGGCCTAGCAAGACAAACAGTACAAGGGGTTCATGTCCACACTGGCAAATGAGTATGAAAGTTAGCTTAGATAAGAGAACTTACATAAGATTGAGTGTTGTTATATTGCCTATCTCTTTCGGGATGTTACCAGTCAAATTGTTCCACATAAAATTCCTTCCAAAATAGAGAAATATAGCAGTTAGTTCACATACGTTTGGTACCTAATGGCACAATGCAGAATAAAGATAGAAATGGTTCAAATGGAACATTCTGGTTATGTCATTTCCATAAATATATTTTGTCAGACAATCTGGGCCTTGCTAAAAAAACCACTTTACATCTAAAACATGAAGTGGTTCCCTTTAACAAGAAAACATGAAGTGCAATATTGAAACAAAAACACTTTTTTAGGTAATATTGAAGAACCACTTGAAAGCACTGAATTTACTTCGTCTGTTCACAAATATAATGTGTTTTGAATATTTCAATATGAACTATATACGTGCTGAAATGAGTGGACAAACACATTAAAATGTGTCTGTATACATTCAATTCAAAAAAGTTAGAACATCTCGCATTTATGAACGAAGGGAGTGGTTAGCAACTTTAAATAATAATACAATTATACTACACTTACAAGTTTCTCAGCTGAGACAGGAGACCAATCTCTGGTGCCAAAGTTCCAGAAAGATTCATCTTAAACAACTCCCTACGTGGGGAAAACGTATGCATTATTAAGCGGAACAGGACATGGTAATTGGTATCTGATCAACATATTATGCATTGTACAGAAACGGTAGTTAAATGAATAACAAGCAGATTTGTAGACACAAAATAGAGTAAGCAACAAAAGCATCAACCAATGGCCATTATTTTGACCAGGGACTGCAAACATGGTCTGAAATAGTAAACAAGAGGAGTACAGTACAATACAAATAATGCTAAAAACAATGTTAAATAGGGGTGTGGGGGATTTAATGACTTTATAAGATTTCAGTAATAAAGTTTGACTGTTATAGACTTTGGTCTAACAAAATATGGGAGAGACTCATACGAAATCCATGGATATCCTTAAAAGAAAATTGGAGATGTGGAAGTCTCTAGCTATTTCAGTTATAATTTAACTTGGTAGCTCCTTTTAGGCTTTTATGGTTGTTGCCATTATCTGTGAGCAGAAGTTTGTTGCGACTTGCAATATTAATTGCTTCAGCAAAGGGTTCACTGTTACACAGGAGAAAAACATCGGAGCTAACCATTAACATGAATGGGAAAAAGGAATTTTTGATTTAAATAAGGATGGTGTGCCAATCATACAACTCTGTTACATGAAGATATGTATCACTGGATATCTTGTGGCAGATGACTCCTGTCCAGTTTGATGTGCATGGATCTCCTCTATTCCATTTCTTAAGGTTGTTTATAGGATCAATTAACCTGGCTTTGATAGCATTGAGAGCATTTGCTGCATGTAAGAGAGACAATGTCAATCTTCAGAGGGATATAATGTTGATATATTATCTCTGTAAAAACCACCATCTAGTTATGCTTATATCCACTATGTTACTAACTAATAGGATATCGTGTGTGTTAATGCGAGACTACTTTCACCCCCGGTGATTACGCAAAGAAATGCGAGACTACTTTGATTAGTCCATGAGTATTAACTAATTACTTGTGGAATATACATCACATCTTGAGAAAATTGAGAAAACCAATTACTTGTGGAACTCTTGAAGATGTCCATACATACAAACAAATAAATCTAACAAAACCTGCACAAGCAGAGCGTGCAATAAGAAAATGGGATCTAATACAATAAGGTAGCGTGCAATAAGCCAATAGTGAACAATTAGGAGCCAAAGGGTATCTTCCAACTAACAACTACAGGTTACCTTCAATAGGGTGAGTGCTTTGTCCCCTTACAACTGTCATCTGGAAAATGCACAGAATAAGCAGGATTGCTACATACGGGAACCCTCCAGATCTAGCCATGTCTGTACAAGAGAACTGGCAGCAACTTGGTACCGGTGTCAATTGCTAAGAATCTGAGATCACAAACAGGCATAAAAACAAATGCTTAGGACCATTCAATAGATTGATGCCTTCAAAATGGAGGTGCTTATTCCCGCCATCTAAGGTTTTTATTCCGAGAAAACGCAAAGCTTACGTCTCGACGAATTGATGGAAAGGAAGATGTATAACTATATAGAGGAAATTGCACAAATACACAACTTTTGGGGCTGAGGTAACACAAAACAACAACTCCAGGACTAATCGGTAACAAAGAAACACAAATGAACTAGTTTTATCTTACAAAAACTGTCCAAGTTTTGAATGGTTGGGCTAAATTGGCTGAAAATTCCCTAGATTGATCATTTAAGATGTTTCGAATTACTGTAAAAAATAGTTTTTTTACTTTGAATTTTTGGAGAAAAATTGACCCATACTTACAAAAGTTGTCCAGATTTTAAAATGGATGGGCTAAATTGGCTGAAAATTTCCTAGATTGATCATTTAAGATTGAACCCACATGTCATAATTCTCCTTAACTAACTAATCAGAACAAATTTGTGTTTCTTGTTACCGAGTCCTGGAGTTGTGGTTGTCTGTTAAAATCCCCTGGAGTTGTGGTTTTGTGCTACCCCAGCTCCAAAAGTTTTATATTTGTGCAATTTCCTCAATAGTATAAAACCAAGACTAGGCCAAAACACCGGTTGTAATGTTTGTCTAACAACTCTGAGGAGAAGGCAAGGTTGGGTCGCTCCCGCTTTGAAGAAGACAGACGTGGTCACGAGTCAGTCGCCTTGAACCGGTGCCAGATGGCACCCGCCTTCAGAACACTACACCACCACACAGCGTTGCATCCCTTGTCTATCGCAACACAGACATATATCCCTCGAAACTCATAAACTGGCCCCATGCAACCAAGTCACACTATGGGATCCTTCACGGTCCACTGCCCATACTATCCATGGTAGATGCAATAGCAGGTTGCGGATGCACCTAAGATCTACCGAATAGAGCAAAAGTGTATGACACCGATTCATACACCAACCTAGGGTCAGACCTCCAAGAATTGAATAAACCAGACTACCACACTAGCGGTAGACAACACAACCACCATCAAACCGTACTACCATCTACTTCCTCTGCACCAAAATAATTGAAGTTTTAGGATTTTCTTAAGTCAAACATTTGAAGTTTGACCAAGTATATAGAAAAACCCGCAATCATCTACGATATTAATGAAAATGCATTTCATAATGAATCTAGTGAAGTAAAATTTGGTTTTCTAGATGTTTATATATTTTTCTAGACTTGGTCAAATTTAATGAAGCTTGACTTAAGACAATCCTAGAACTTCAATTATTTTGAAACAGAGCCATGAGTTGGTTGCGAGATCTTATGGGTTTCACCTCTAGCCTACCCCAACTTGTTTGGGACTAAAGGCTTTGTTGTTGTTGTTGTTGTTGTAGAGGGGGTACATAGGAATGCCACATAAGCAGTGATTTGTGGGTTTGACTTGTCAGATTGACATTTTTTAAGGTAATACTGACAACAGTTTGATTAAATGGAGTTAAATAGAGGAATTTCTTTAAATGGGATAAAACCTGACACAGATGTGAAACTTAGGGGTAAAAGATTGAATTAAATCATTAGAGAAAGTAAGTCAACTCACAATATACTCACTACTCCCACCATCTTATAATAATAGTGTTTTTTTGCAAAAGTCAAGCTACACTAATGTTGACCAAGTTTATGAAGAAAATAATCTATATTGACAATATCAAATATGAAAATACCATTCATGATCAGTCCAATGGCATTGATTTGGTACTCTATATGTCGATAATTATTTCTAGAAATTTGATCAAATTTTGCAAGACTTGATTCAAGAAATTCTAATAAGCATTATATTTAGGGCAGAGGGGGTATTAAACTCCACAACTGATGATAAAAAATACATTTAACAATGTCCAAAACAGCAATTGAGACTTTTTTTGAGATAAGAAATTCAGACTTGATCAGGCCTGTTAAGGCCGGAACCGGATCCTTAGGCCTTGTACGATGGGAGGTGCTTAGGAGAGGTGCTTAGAGAAATAAACCAGGCTTTTTTTAAGCATCAGTGCTTATTTGTACAGGGTAGACGCTTAACTAAGCGTCTCTCCTGTAGAAATAAGCACCGGTGCTTCAGAAAAACTCGGTTTATTTTCCTAAGCACCTCTCTAAGCACCTCTCATTGTACAATGCGTAACATTCAAAAGGAAAGTCACTGTGCTACAGTGCTAGTCTAGTGTAAAATGAAGAAGGAAAGTTAGAGACTCTTAGTAGGTACTCCCTCCCTCCAGTCCTTTTTACTCCGCGTATTAGATTTGAGTCAAGTCAAACTTTGCAAAGTTTGACCAAATATATACTAAAAAATATCAACACCTATCATACCAAATATATATTCCATGAAACTAGATTTCATAATGAATCTAACAATATTGATTTCGCATTGTAAATGGTGATACATATTTCTATTAGCTTGGTCAAAGTAAAGATGCTTTGACTTTAGACAAAACTTATATGCAGACTAAAAAGGATCGGAGGGAGTAGCTAGCAGGTTGTTTACTTTTGTTATGTACTATAAATATAAATAATTCGAAATTAATTTTATTTCACCATCAATTTGTTTATATATAATTACTATAAATGTACACAGTAGATCATCAATTTACAAAATAATTTAAGTCATTTTAGTCTTCATTATATGGATAGAAAGAGGGAAATTAGGATCCTGTAGCTTATCTAACATTCCTTATCAATGTTAGAGGATCCGGTTCCGTTAAGGCCGTGCACAAGTTAAATTGGAGGGTCTTTTTTTAGCGAGAAGGTAAATTGGAGTAAATGACTCCAGATGTACAGGTAAAATTTTGCACGGTAGTAGCATACACGTTTCCACAAAACATTGGCCACTATGTCAGTTTTCAGTTATGCAGACACAGATGCCTTTGGAAAATGGAAGGTGGAAACGGGGAAGTACGAGAATCCAAAAAAAAAAAAAGAACTAAGAAACCAAGAAAACTGTGATGAACAGATGAAGGAAAGACTGTGAACACAGCTCGAGTGAAAAAAACTTCAATCAGAACAAGAAGAAGAAGAAAGGTGAAGTGAACTAGCGACCGGAAAATCAATGAGTTTCTTCTTTACCCAACAGAACGTTAACGTAATTTCGGCCAAAAAAAAACAGAACATTAGCGGGCGTAGAAAGAATGGAAAGAGAAGGAGAAACTGACCTCAAGCCCTGCTCCCAGACAGCAATTGAATTGATCCGATTCAACGCAGCTGCGTCGATACAGCAGAGAGGAGCAGCAGCCGGCGGATACCTGGCCGGAGACGACTCCAGAGCTCGGGCGCAGGCGAGCAAATGCGGACGCGGACGCTTCCTCCCCGACGGCGACTACGGGTAAGCGAGGCGTCCACCTTTTGTACCCGGCCGCCCGTTCGCGATTGCGGCGTCCGCGGCACGACCCAGTGGAGCTTCAACGTAGTACGAACAGGTGTGGGGGCAACAGGACGCGGCACGGCCTTGGCAGTTGACACCAGTACTAATCACTAGTTTACTCGCGCGGCTTATTATTTTGTTGCGTCTGACACGATATAAACGCACACGTTCACACACGCGCGCACACGTAGCATTCACCTTATGAACACACGAGTGCTGCCTATGTATGGTGCTAGTTCAGCCATATTTTAGGACTCCGCTAAAAATCTGACGTCAGATTTTTTATCATGGCAAATTAAACTTTTTTTATGGCAAATTGTGTTGTCGAGGACGACAAGTTTAGTTAGCAAGCATGACAAATCTGGCCTATGCTAGGATTTTGCCGTGTCTTAAACTAAATTTGTCATCCTCACGCCAACTAAATTTGCTATTAAAAACCTTTGATTTGTCATGCTTAAAAATCTGGCGTCAGATTATTAGTATTATCGATATTTTATGTAGGCGCTCTTGGGGTCGCCACACGGGCTGTGGATTCACGCCATCTATTGATGACACAAAATTCAGATAATATTGGATGGAGTCATATCATAGTTGCTTCAATTCGTTGAATGAAGCAGGCGCCTTAGAAAAATGTAGGGTGGTACCCAGCGGATGAAGGAGCCAATGACGATGCAGCCACATGTGCTCCCTACTAACGGGTCTCCCGGCAAGACAACTGGCTAGCAAAGTCAGCGAGCCCAGGCTGCGTAAGTTGAGTGTGACCAGCCAAGGAACAATTGTTGGCAGCACCAACACTTCATCGCCTGTTTTTCGCCACTTGCATTTTTGTACGGCGCCATTGATCAGTCCAAGACAATGACACTCCGATACATAGTACGAGACTGTACTACTCTTCCCTTTTTTGTAGCCGCAAACCGTAGAACTATTGTTCTATGGTATTTTTTCATTACATAAACAAAAGTATGTTACAAATGAGGGAGGAACAGAAGGAAGAAAGAATTGAAAAGGAGATCCTCTTTGTGAGCTAGGATAATTCACAATTCAGTAATTAACCTTGGGCTTGGTCGAGGGAGAGGAGAAGATCTCTGGCGAGATCATCGCGGCTTACATTACCACCGCTCACCACAACATGCGCGTATGTTGTTGTCTCCAGGAAACCAATTTGTTGGATATTTCTCCTGTTTTCGTTATGGAAGCCTTAGACACGGATTTTGATGGTTACCCGCTGGAGGCCACCGGTGGTTGACTTGTATGTACGGTCCGTAGGAGGACGCGGACAAGATTGCTTTCCTCGACGGGATGTGAGAGGTGCAAATTGCCTATCCATGCCTCCGGTGACTTTAATATGAACTACTCCCTTCGTTCCTAAATAATATTTGTCTTTTAGAGATGTCAAATGGACTACCACATACGGATGTATATAGACATATTTTAGATTGTAGATTCACTCATTTTGCTCCATATATAGTCACTTGTTGAAATCTCTAGAAAGACAAATATTTAGGAACGGAGGGAGTAGCTAGCATGGCGAGGACAAAAAATATGACAATCTTCGCCGCCACATGAGGGGGAGATTTTCCTGCTTCCTAAATGATTGCGAGCTCAAAGAGTTGTATCTTCATGGTCGTCGTTACACATGGTCTAACGAGCGTGCCGCTCTGTAACGCCCACGATGCGGCTATATCTCCCACGTGTCGAAGCACGACTTAGAGGCATAACCGCATTGTAAGCAATGTCGCAAGTGGGGTAATCTTCACACAATTCATGTAATGAAAAAGGGAAAAGAGGTACATAGTTGGCTTACACTCGCCACGTCACACAATAGCATAAATATCATTACATTCATCCAGATACAATCAAGGTCCGACTATGGAACCAAAGTAAAGATAACCCCAAATGCATAATGTCCCCGATCGCCCCAACTGGGCTCCACTACTGATCGTCTGGAAAGGAAACGTAGTATCGTCCTGAGTCCTCATCGAACTCCCACTTGAGCTCAGGCGTATCTCCTGGAGCGGTATCATCGGTCCCTGCATCTGGTTTTGAAGGAATCTGTGAGTCAAGGGGACTCAGCAATCTCACACCCTCGCGATCAAGACTATTTAAGCTTATAAGAAGGGTAAAAGGTATGAGGTGGAGCTGCAGCAAGCACTAGCATATATGGTGGCTAACATACGCAAATGAGAGCGAGAAGAGAAGGCAAAGGCACGGTCAATAAACTATGATCAAGAAGTGATCGTAGAACAACCTACGATCAAGCATAACACGAGACCGTGTTCTCTTCCCGGACTCCGCCGAAAAGAGACCATCACGGCCACACACGCTGTTGATTCATTTTAATTAAGTTTAAGTTTCAAGTTTTTTTACAACCGGACATTAACAAATTCCCATCTGCCCATAACCGCGGGCACGGCTTTCGAAAGTTCAAATCCCTGCAGGGGTGTCCCAACTTAGCCCATCACAAGCTCTCACGATCAACGAAGGATATTCCTTCTCCCAAGACATCAGACTCGGAATCCCGGTTACAAGACATCTCGACAATGGTAAAACTAAACCAGCAAAGCCACCCGAATGTGCCGACAAATCTGATAGGAGCTGCACATATCTCGTTCTCAGGGCACACCGTATGGGCAAGACGTCGGGTTGGCATAGACCCTGGTTGCCCAGGGGGCGCCGGACATCGCCCAGTTTGGACCAACGCTTAGAGAAGCACTGGCCTGGGGGGTTAAAATAAGGATGACCCTTGAGTCCGCGAAACCCAAGGGAAAAAGGCTAGGTGGCAAATGGTAAAACCAAGGTTGGGCCTTGCTAGAGGAGTTTTATTCAAGGCGAACTGTCAAGGGGTTCCCATTATAACCCAACCATGTAAGGAACGCAAAATCAAGGAACATAACACCGGTATGACAGAAACTAGGGCGGCAAGAGTGGAACAAAAGACCAGGCATAAGGCCGAGCTTTCCACCCTTTACCAAGTATATAGATGCATTAAAGTAGACAAGATATAATAATGATATCCCAACAATAAACATGTTCCAACAAGGAACAAACTCTAATCTTCACCTGCAACTAGCAACACTATAAGAGGGGCTGAGCAAAGCGGTAACATAGCCAAACAACAGTTTGCTAGGACAAGGTGGTTTAGAGGTTTGACATGGCAATATGGGTGGCATGATAAGCAAGTGGTAGGTATCGTAGCATAGGCATAGCAAAAGAGTGAGAATCTAGCAAGCAAAGATAGAAGTGATTTCGAGGGTATGGTCATCTTGCCTGCAAAGTTCTCCGAGTTGATGTTAGCTTGATCCTCGTAAACGTACTCAATGGGCTCCTCGATCACGTACTCGTCTCCCGGCTCTACCCAAAGCAAGAACACAAGCAAAGGGACACACGATCAACCACGGTGCGATGCACAAGCAACATGATGCAAAACATGGCATGATATGCGGGACGTGATATGCGATGCATATGCATGTTTTGGAAAGGAAAGATTGAACCTGGCCTCATCTTGGAAAACCAAGAGTGCCACTGGAAAGATGAGTTGATTTCGGTCGAAATCGATATAAAGATCACCGGAATCGGATGCACGGTTTGCAAATGGCAAGCAAAACAATAATGGCGCAAAGCTGCGATTAACAGCACGGGGCCATCTAAATGCAACAAGAACAACAAGCTACTGCAGTCTAACATAGCAACAAAGCACATGGCAGGGATCCACTCAAGATGCTTGACAAAAGATGAACACTGAGCTACGGCTAATTCACTCAATAGCAGGTTCAAACAAGCATGGAAAAAGTGCAAAAGATAACAGGTTACAGACTTAGAGAAAATAACAACATGTCAGGATTTAACATCAGGAAGCAATGTTTAGAGCAAGATAACAACATGCTACAGGAACATATCATGGCAAATCAAGGCATGGCATGAAGATACTCAAAGCATACAAAAAAAGTCCCTTACTGACCATGAGCCAAAAGGGATCAGAAAATACAATGAAAATCATGTGAACACAACAACTTTCGTTAACAGATTCAGACTTAGTAGAAAACTGGAACATGGCAAAACAGATTCACGTAGGCATGTTTACGAGCTCGATGCACTCACCACAAGGCATTGCATGACAAAATAAGCATACACCCAGCAAGTAGACATGACATAGAAGGTAAACATGGCAAGAACAACCTCATAGCATGCACGGATCAACTACAACAACCTCAGCAAAATTGCTTAACATGTAAACAATCTACCAGGAAAATTTTATAGCAAAAGTAGAGCTCGATTGAGTCATGATAGGGTGCTCCATAATTGCAAACAAAGACATGGATGGATAGAGCATAACATTATCTCAAAATCACCCTTACTGAACATGCTCAAAAGAAGCATGGATCACTCTGTAGCAACAAGAATACATGGCATAAAATATTATCAGGGAAAAGACTTAGAAGATTTCTAAGTCCCTGAAATCAGCAACATTATGAGGGCTACTTTGCATGCTTGTGCTAGTCACCACAGAGATCACAAAAATACATGGTATACACCCCTGTAAAGATGGCATGGCATACTTCAAAACACATGTAGGGCTCAAGTTCATAGGAGGCACACATTAATCATGGCAAAAATGACAAATGTCCAATTACTGATAAGAATCTGAAACTAACATTGCATAGCACTCTTGCAACAGCATTTAGGGCAACAAGATGAACTCAAATGAACATGGTGCAATGGAATGAAATGAAGTACTCGTCGAGACGAACAATTTGATATGCTGCACGCCCGAAACGGAGCCACGGATGCAGAGATATGATGCAATGAAAAACGCTAAAATTAATAGGACTTAGGGCAAAATTAGGTCAACCTCTCAGATCCGGATCTAGATCGGGCACGGACTTCGAGGAGGACCGGAGCTTCTAGCCGGAGCAGAGGCCGTGGTGGCCGGACTTGGCTGGATCCGGTCGCCGGGGCGGCGCGAGGCGGCGAGGGACGGCGAGGGCGGCGGTGGCGCGGCGGGGCGGCGCCGGAGCAAGCGCGGCGGACGGCGGCGCTTGTCAGCGTCGACGGCGAGGCGGCGCCGGCGTCAAGGTGGAGCAGGGCGGAGCGGGGCGGCGCGACGAAGGGACGGGCGACGCGGTGAGGGGCGCTCGCCTCGAGCGAGTGGCGGCGGCGACCAAGCCTCGGGGGCCCGTCCTGGGCTTGGCTGGCCGGCGGCGCGGGAGGCGGCGGCGGGCCACGTGGCGGTGCGGGGTTCGTCGGGTGGAGCCGGACGGACACGTCCGGCCTAGTGGTTTGTGTCCAGCGGCACGAGAAGAGGGAGGGGGCTAGGGTTTGATCCGAAAATTTCGAGGGAGAAGCCTTTTTATAGGTAGAGGGAGCTAGGAGGCTCCAAATTGAGCACGGTTTGCGGCCACGCGATCGTGATCGAACGACCGAGATGATGGAGGGGGTTTAGGTGGGTTTTAGGCCACTTTGGAGAGGTGTTGGGCTGCAACACACACGAGGCCTTTCCGGTTCTTCGGTTAATCGTTGGAGTATCAAACGAAGTCCAAATGGCACAAAACTTGAGAGGCGGTCTACCGGTAGTAAACGAAGGCCGCTTGGCAAGTCATGGTCCAATCCGAAAATGTTTAACACCCGCACACGAAAAGAGGTAAAAGGGGACACCGGAGGACATAGGAGCGCCGGAATGCAAAACGGACAACGGGGAAAATGCTCGGATGCATGAGACGAACACGTATGCAAATGCGATGCACATGATGACATGATATAAGATGCATGACAAAGACAAAACAATACGCAGACAAAAACCCAACAACAAGGAAATATCATAACTTAGTGCCGGAAATGGCAAGAGTTGGAATACAAATAAGGCGGGTTACATATGGGGCGTTACACGCTCCCACGCTGGTCAAGCTTGACGAGGTTGCTCACTTTTTTTGGAAAAGAAGGCTCACCCCCGGCCTCTGCATCCGAAAGATGCATGCGGTCATATTATTGAAAAGTTCGAAGCAAAACATAGTCTTATATCCATTACAGCTCGCAAATGGAGCAAAATGATAAATAAAAACTCATTGCCACAGCCAGCACGAAAAAAGGACAAGATCACTAGACTCTTATCATATTATGAGACCGCCATCCAAACCGGTTGAATATAGTCCGTGCTACCATCTCCCACTGATTGCACCAAGTAACCGAAGGCTCCCTGGAGTTCGTAGGAGTGAGTAAGGACTACGTACGAATCCATGTCGTAGCTCTGAAGATGACCCGCAAGAAAGTTAAAATATGTTTTCTGTTAACGATCATATCGTTCCTGCAGTTCCATATAGCCCAAATAAGTGCGCATATTCCAATCCGAATATGAGATGCAGTGATATGGTCTACTCCAACTAGCCACGTCCCAGATAACGCTTCAATGCTAACTTGAGGAGTAATGTTAAAGGCTATATGAATCATTCGAAAAGGTGTTGTATTGTTTCGTCGTGATCATAAAAACAACATCGTGCATTACCTACTCATCGTCGCTTTAGTAAATTATCTTTGGTAAGGATCACTTGCTTGTGGGTAAACCACATAAAAAAATTTATACGCAAGGGAACCTTAATTTTCCAAATATGTATCATTCTTGGGATTGGGCTAGAATTAATTAGATCCAAATACATAGATTTTACCGTAAACACTCCGTTTCTAGTTAACATCCGGTGAAAGGAATTAGGATTGGCCGGACATTTGAATCTCCATCAACCTCCGTACCAAGTGTAGCTAGGAATTCCAACACTCCCCAACTAAAGATCGCCTAAACTGAATATTTAAGGGCACCGCCTGTAATACTATAGCCACGTAATCCTCCTTACGTTGTACAATATTATATAAGGTGAGGTACTGTAGGGCTAGAGGCGTCTCCCCTAACCACGTATCCTCCCAAAATCTTATTGTCATCCCATTGCCAACAAAGAATTTGGCCCTACGAAAGAACATGTCTTTTGTTCTCATAAGCCCCTTCTGGAATGACGAATCATTAGGTCTTGCGGTAACTTGGGCAGAGATTTAGATTGTAAATATTTGTTTGGTAATATATGTGCCCACATACCATCAGTCTCTACTGATAACCTATATAGCCATTTACTCATTAGGCATTTATTTTTAATCTCCGATTTCTCAATTCCGAGACCCCCCTGGTCCTTGGGTCGGCAAATGATATCCCATTTTGCTAGGCGATATTTTGTCTTAACATCATCTGACTGCCAAAAGAATCAAGATCGATAGAAATCTAGTCTCTTCTGTACCCCTTTAGGTATTTCGAAGAATGATAACAGGAATATTGGCATACTAGTTAGGACTGAATTAATGAGCACCAGCCGACCTCCATAAGACATAAGCTTGCCCTTCCAACAGCTTAACTTTTTTTAAAATTGATCTTCGATGCATTTCTATTCTTTATTAGTAAGTTTACGATGATGAATCGGGATGCCCAGATAGCTAAAAGGCAGAGATTCCAATTCACATCCGAACAATTGTTTATATGCATCTTGTTCCTCTTTGGCTTTACCAAAGCAGAACAATTCGCTCTTGTGAAAATTAATTTTTAGTCTCGACAATTGTTCAAAGAGACATAGCACCAGTTTCATATTCCGAGTCTTTGCGAGATCATGCTCCATGAAAATAATAGTGTCGTCGGCATATTGTAAGATGGGTACTCCCCCATCGACCAGATGGGGAACGAGTCCACAACTTGGCCGTTCTCCTTGGCCCAGCCTATAAGAACGTCAGCATAACAGCCACTATATTGAATAAGAGAGGAGACATCGAATCTCCTGTCTCAAGCCCTTATGAGTCTGAAAATAGTGACTGGTATCATCATTAACCTTTACTCCGACACTACCTTTTTGGACTAGGGAATCCATCTGGTTCCTCCATGTCTCATTAAATCCCTTCATGCGCATTGCCTGCTGAAGGAAATGCCACTTTACTTTATCATATGCCTTCTCGAAATCCATTTTAAAGATAACCCTGTCGGTGTCAAAACCGGCAGATCTCGGGTAGGGGGTCCCGAACTATGCGTCTAGGCCGGATGGTAACAGGAGGCAGGGGACACGATGTTTTACCCAGGTTCGGGCCCTCTTGATGGAGGTAAAACCCTACGTCCTGCTTGATTAATATTGATGATATGGGTAGCACAAGAGTAGATCTACCACGAGATCAGAGAGGCTAAACCCTAGAAGCTAGCCTATGGTATGATTATTGTTCGTCCTAGGGACTAAAACCCTCTGATTTACATAGACACCAGAGAGGGCTAGGGTTACACAGAGTCCGTTACAATGGTAGGAGATCTACATATCCGTATCGCCAAGCTTGCCTTCCACGCCAAGGAAAGTCCCTTCCGAGAACGGGACGAAGTCTTCAATCTTGTACCTTCATAGTCCAGGAGTCCAGCCGAAGGTATAGTCCGGCTATCCGGACACCCCCTAATCCAGGACTCCCTCAGTAGCCCCTGAACCAGGCTTCAATGACGACGAGTCCGGCGCGCAGATTGTCTTCGGCATTGCAAGGCGGGTTCCTCCTCCAAGCACTTCATAGAAGATTTTGAACACAAAGGTAGTGTCCAGCTCTGCAAAATAAGTTTCCACATATTGCCATAGAGAGAATAATATTTACACAAATCTAATCTGCTGACGTATTCCGTAGCGTGACATCACACCACGACCAAGTCTTTATTCGAATCGTTTTACTGTCCCACCTCAGCACGTTTAGCGAGGCAGTTTCCTTGGCACGTCTTGTTAAAGCAGAGATCGTGTCCCCTTATTCCGGGATTCTCATCAATACGGGCGTGGGTAACCCAACCGTACCCATTGGTATATTTTCTCGATCAAAGGCGAGTCCAAACGGTCACGAGGAAGGCCCTTGGTATTCAACCTCTTATAAAGAGACCAAGGCCTTACTCCTTTCTTTCAATCTCAAACGAGTTCGCCCTTCGCCTTGAGTTCCAACACCCAAGGTTCCAGATTTCAGGCGCTTCGGACCTTCGACAATGTCCGGTTCCGACCTTCGAGGTTGATGGATGCCCTTCTCCGTCACGGAGGAGGACGTGCTGAAGTTGAGAGAGGCCAGGTTCTTGACCGGCGAAATCTCGCATAGGCTGCCTGCTCAAGGGCAGGTCATTCCCACTCCCAAGCCCGGTGAGAGTGTGGTGTTCATGTCTCACTTCCTTCGGGGGCTAGGCTTCCCGACGGATCCCTTCGTGAGGGGGCTCATGTATTATTATGGGCTGGAATTTCATGACTTAGCCCCGGAGTCCATCCTCCATATTTCCTCATTCATCGTCGTGTGTGAAGCCTTCCTCCGTATCACTCCTCACTTCGGACTATGGCTCAAGACCTTCAAAGTAGAGCCGAAGATGATCGAGGGACGGCACGCGGAGTGCGGAGGTGCTTTTATAAGCAAGAAAGCTGGTACTCCATGGCCCAAGGGCTCTTTTCAAGAGGAGTCCAGCTTATGGCAATGAGAGTGGTTTTATATTACCGCTCCCAGGGCCCCTAAGTGGGTGGCGCCACCTGCCTTTCGCTCGGGTCCCCCGCCACGACTGGCGTCATGGGTCAATACGGGGCTGGACTGGGGGTCGGCAAAGGACGTGCCCCTGTTGCAGGGCCACATCCGAGATCTCCTAGAAAGAGACATCAGTCTGGTCATGGTGACACAGGTTATGTTAATTCGCCGAGTTCTACCCTGCAAACGTCGCCCCCTCCGCATGTGGGAGTTCAACCCGGAGGGACCACGAGTTCTCCAACATTTTCTTGGCATGACGCCCGTGGAGATGTACAAATTGTTCTTCGGACCACAAGTAGTGTGTCCGGATTCTACGGAGGACGCAGGTCTGAGCTGCAATCGTCCGGATACTCAAGTAAGTAGCCTTGTGCCCGGACTTGCTATCCGTATATTTATCATAAAATTGCCCCTAAAAGAGATGTCCTTTAAACAGGAGTGGGTAGCGAAAGCAAAGCTAATCAGGTTTCCGGCCCCCCTCCCCGAGACCATGCCGGGTCCCATGCTAGTCAGGATGTTGGAGGTTGTGCCTTCAAAGGGAAGCGAGGGAGGGGACAAGGAAGCTACAACATTCTCAAAGGAGGTTGTCCGGAAGGGAGGAATCGAAAATTCCTCTCCTCAGGGGAAGAAGAGGACCGCCTCTGAAGACTCGGAGACCATGGCCTTAAAGCGGGGGAAGAAATCTTCGCCAGAGGGTCCTGTGCTAGGGGATACTTCGGCCGAATTATGCCCTCAAGGGGATCAGCCCTCCACCGAGCCGTAAGTAGAGAGGAGTTTTCTTTTTAAGAAATGAGAGAAATCCCTGCTTTATATCTAAGAAAAGTAATCGAAAATTTACCTTGTAGCTCGGACCTTAGCCCTTCTCAGCAGGGCTCGTCTTCGGGGGATCTTCTTCCGGAGATGATGGAGAGCGGAACGCCTCTCTCTGCCGTACCGCCTTGCGAGGTGGGCGACCCTGAGGTATCGTCGCGGAGGGTTTCTCCCAATCCGGCGGGGCCGGAAGGTAGTCATATGGCCCCCCAAAGCCCTCCGCGTCCGGCCTTCGAAAAGGGCCATCGGACGAGTCCGGCGCCGTCGGGTGCGCGGTCGGAGGAGCTGAAGGATCTGCTAGGGCGAGCATCCATCTCAGAGGAGCACCGTGCATTGATGGGTACGGTGATTGAGAGGATTTCATCCGCGGAGAGCGGATTGCACGAGGCCGTCAGGAGTTTACTGACAGGTTTTGAGGTACGCGAAATAATGTACCCTTTTTGGACAGTTGCGCATAAATAAGATGCGCCCTGTGTAGATAGTAGCCCCTGAGACTCTGTGTGTTGTCAAAAGTGACGGCGCACAGAGGATCATAATCCCAGGTCTAATATGCCGCCTTTATACGTAGGTGGTGAAGTGTCCGATGGCCAGCCGGACTGATGGATTTGCCGAGCTAAAGCGGCAACTTGACGTGGCAGATGCCGACATCACACTTGTCCACAAGCGGCTTGACGAGGCACAAGGTATGTAATTCCGTCGGCGGCGCCTGGTAAGAGGAGCTTTATGCCAGTATCTTACAATGTGTGCGCTTGATGCAGATGGTGCTGCTGCCATGGAGAATCTTCGGGCGGAACTTGCCCGAGCCAAGGAGCAAGCCAGGAAAAGTGATGCGGCTGCCGGAAAGGCAATTGAAGAGCTGAAAGCTGAACAGGCTGCTCACTGCCGAAGCAAGAAGGAAATGGACGAAATGGCCGTGAGGCTGAAGAATGCTGCTGACCGTTGCAAGCTTCTTGAAAAAGAAGATCGGGTGGAACGGACGGACCTGAAGAAGGCCGTTGCCGATGCCAAGGATGCTCGCTCTGCAATGAGAGCTATGAAGGAGGAGCCGCGTCAGGCCGGAGAGATCGCGGCTGGAAAGCCCTTTATGCTACGGAGGAAGTTCTGTGATCCTAAACATGCTCCGTTAGACCAGATGTGGAGTACGGCGGACACCTATCTGGATTTAGCAGCGAGTGTCGCAGATGCGGCCGAACACTTCCAAGATCAAGAAGATCGCGAAGTGGAAAAGCTCTTCTGGTCGCAGTTCCACAATCCAGAGCGTCCACTGTCATTAGCCGATCGTTTGGCCGAATGGGCCGAGCTAAATAGGTTGTCCGGACTCGCCATGAAGTATGTCATGAATCATTTGTGGCCAGAGAGGCCAGAGCCGAAAAGTTATTTCAACTTGGTGCAGCAGTTCCTTGGTGCGGCGCCACATATCAATGCGATGAAGAGGTCAGCGTGCATAGAGGGTGCGCGGATGGCTCTTGCCCGTGTCAAGACATACTGGGCGGAAATGGAAGCCACCGCTATTGCATCCCCAGACTCAGATGGAAGCCGAGTACCTGCCGAGCGCTATTTTCAGGAAGTTCTGCAAGGCGCTCATTTAATAGAGACGCAGTGCTCGAAGGATACTATATTCGAATAGCATGTATTATTGCAAAACAATACTTTGATAAATTGTAGAAGCTTTTTATACTTGTGCCTGCAAGTATTGGAATACCTCCTGTGCGGCCGTTTAACATATATGTGTATATAATCTGAAAGATGGCAGTCGTCGGCTTCAGCCCCCACGCACATAATGCGGGGGTGTTCGCAGAAGGCGCATTTTCACACTTGATCCACCGTCTTGGTCCTACAAAGGAGGTGATAGCGCAGCAAACTAGGCAATCGGACTATGATGCTTTATCACTTTCACTTAGCCATAGGAGTTTGACATTAAGGCTACTTATATAGCCCCTGGTGGCGCCTGCGCTCGCCCGAACTCGGGGCGCGTATGTGCCTGGCCGGGAAACGGAGGAATCCTAAAGATTCCGGTAAGTCATCGAGTGGTTGACCTGTCTCATGCTATATCATGACAGTCAGTTTTCGGCTTTCTCTACTGAGGTGCTCGCCTGGCCGAACCAGGGCACAATCGCAGTAGTTCTCCTGGTGCCGCCTTAGCCGATAGAGCGGAACGTAAGGCAGCAAAACACAGGAGCCGGGCAAACCCAACATTTGACCAAAGACATGATTCGGAGTTGATGCATATAAGGCCAAACTCGCGACGCCGAACACTCCCTAAGGTATTCGGTCTTTATGAGGGCGGGCGGGATAACGCCCTTAGTAATAAGCCCCTAGTGTCCAGGTACGCACAAAACTCTGACGTGGCCACATGCCAAAACGCCAACCTCCTCCTTAGTTATACCAAGAAACCAGGGGATGTGTATCAACAAGAGACAGTAAAAAAGATTTACGCAGGGTCTTAATCTGAAAAGAATCCTTGGAACGGGTCCCAGCTGCACGTCTGTGCCCGTGTCTCCGTTGTGTCGTATCCTGGACGGGCGTAGCACGTTGTTCATCTGTAAAAGAGAGGAACTTAGTTAAAAAAAGATCGTGTCAAACATGAGTTATACTAAATAAACAAAGTATAAATCAAAATGGGTAAAATTGAGCTTTATTCTCTCTTGTTTTATATGTGCGGAGCCCCTAGTGCAGGGGTGTACGGTTATTAAGCCTGTATCAATTGCATGTTTATGCCGGACTCATCTAGCCGTGTCTGTGGTCTTGACGACCTGTTTAGATGCTTTGGCTAGTGAAGCCGCTTTATTGTGGGGCTGTCAAGGCAGCCGCACTATTTTTCCCGCGGGAGGAACACTCAATGTTTTCCCTTTAATGAGATGATGCCTCGTGGACCGGGCATCTTAAGCGTAAGAGATACATAATGCGGTATTGTGCTAAAGCAGGCGAAAGCTTCGCGTCCCAGCAGTGCTTGATAGCTACTTGAGAATGGGGCAATGTGGAAAGTTAGTTGTTCGCGACGGAAGTTATCGGGGGAGCCGAACATAACTTCTAGCCGGAGAGAACCCATGCAACGGGCATCCGGGCTGGCGTTACCCCTTGAAAGGAGGTTTTGCTATGGCGAATTTTGGTTGGGTCTATCCCCATGTTGCGGATTGTGTCCTGGTATAACAGGTTTAGACCAATGCCACCGTCCATCAGGACATTTGTAAAATGGAGTCCGCCAATTATTGGATCTAATACCAAGGCAGTCCAGCCTGTGTTCCGGATACTTCTAGAGTAATCCTGATGGTCGAAGGTGATCGGTTTTAACAACCATTGGCGAGACTCCTTTGGGATAGGCCGTATGGCGCGTATCTCTGGGGGCGCCGTTCTGTTCGTCACGTGAAGTAAGTGTACTGTTTTGACTTCTTGTGGGAAATCCTTTTGTTTTCTGGTGCTCTGCTTGTGGGGTTCGTCGTCGTCCTCACTTGGTGTGTCGAGCCCCTTGTGTTCGGCGTTGAGTTTGCCGGCTTGCTTGAAAACCCAACAATCTCTGTGGGTATGGTTCGCAGGCTTCCCGGGAGTACTGTGTATTTGACATATCTTGTCCAAGTTTTTGTTTAAGTTGGATAGCTCGTCCCTGTTATCCTTGAGGGACGGTTTTCTCTGATTCTGCCGCGAGCTTTTGAATCTGGCGTTGACCGCCGTGCTCTTTGGGCTGTTTCCCTTATTCTAGCACTGGTCCTTGCTGCATCGGGGTTTTCCGTTTCCATCCCTAACTTCGGATGTACTTGGGTCACTGGTGCTACATCTTGCCAACCAGCTGTCCTCTCCTGCGCAGAAGCGGGTCATGAGGCTTGTTAATGCGGCCATTGTTCTTGGCTTTTCTTGGCGGAGGTGTCTGGCGAGCCATTCGTCTCGAACGTTGTGCTTAAAAGTTGCTAGGGCTTCAGTGTCCGGACAGTCGACTATCTGATTCTTTTTAGTAAGAAATCTGTTCCAGAATTTCTGGGCTGACTCTCCGGGTTGTTGAGTTATGTGACTGAGATCGTCTGCATCCGGAGGGCGGACATAGGTCCCTTGAAAATTTGCCCAGAAAGCATCCTCAAGCTCTTCCCAACTTCCAATGGTGTTTTCGGGAAGGCTTTTGAGCCAATGCCGGGCTGGCCCTTTAAGCTTGAGGGGTAAGTATTTTATGGCGTGGAGGTCATCTCCTCTGGCCATGTGTATGTGGAGGATATAATCCTCGATCCAGACCCCAGGGTCTGTTGTTCCGTTGTACACCTCTATGTTTACGGGCTTGAATCCCGCTGGAAATTCATGGTCCAGCACCTCATCGGTGAAACATAGGGGGTGTGCGGCACCCCTGTATTTGGGTGTGCCGTGTTGTTCGGATATTTGTTGTGTTGCATTGCTTACTAGAGCTTGCTTTCTTGGCCCGTATATAGATCTGGCAGAGCCGTCTTTTTGATGAGGATCCTTCGGTGGATCGTGTGCCGGCTTGTGTGCGGTGCCGCTTGCCGCTCCATGCTGGCCATGCGGTCGTCCATCTGACCGGATGGCTTTCCTATTTTTTGACTGCGGGGGCTCTAAGGCCTCCTCGTCAAATTCAGGCAGTAGCTTTCGCTTTGGATAGCTTTTTGTGCGGCGACTGTCGGCATATTTGTCTGCGGTGTTGCGTACTTTGCTCCATCTGATTCTGAGTGCATCTTCCGCAGTTTTGAGCTTTCACTTCTGCTTTTTCAGGCTATGCGCAGTGGTGACGAGCCTTTTGTGGAGGTTCTTCTGCTCCATGAGTTTATCCGGACTATCGTTTTCGCCGGGGACGGGGTGTTCGGTTTGTTTATCCAAGTTTCCCTGTTCAGACGCTTGCTCGAAGGCATGTTCGTTGTCCGCCGGCTCGTCCTGCTCTATGGCTGGGTCTGTATGGCTGCTGTCTCTGTCGAGGCGGGGCTTGGAGCGGCGCTTAAGTCGCCGCTTTGATTGCTTTTCGAGTGAACGATCCCTCGTTGCATCCCTGTGTTCCTCTTCGTCGCTTCCTTTGGGTGTGTCCACCATGTATACATCATGAGATGAGGTGGTTGTCCAGTGCCTTATAGGCGTTGGTTCGTGTTCATCTCCTACATCGTCGTTCATACCGTCGATGTCTTCGGAGTCGAAGTCGAGCACGTTGTTTAAATTATCGACAGTGGCTATGAAGTGGGTGGTGGGTGGGCTTTGAATTTCTTCATCATCCGCATCCCAACCTTGTTGACCATAGTCCGGCAGGGCTCTCCTGATAAAGAGAGAGACTTTAGTGAATTCAGAATATCGCCGAAGTGTGAGTGCCGAAAGATGTCCGTGGTGGAGAACTCCATGATCGGCGCCCAATCGATCGGTCGGGGCGCGGAGGGCTCAGAGTCTGGAGAGGAGTCCGGCTCCTTGGAGTCACGGGCTTCGCAGAGAATAGGGCTGGTGTTCGGCTCAATCGCCATAGAGATTGCAGCCCTCGAGGCGGTGTCTAACCACCCATTCTCGATTGGTGTGATCGGGTCCGAGCTAGGGGTCGGAGCAGACACATGTGCGGCCTCCATGGCACTGTTTGGCGGCAGAGCTAAATCATGCCCATCGTGACAGTGCGGCGCGCTCGGCTGTGGCTCGAATCCGTCGAAGATCAAGTCTCCGCGGATGTCGGCCGTGTAGTTCAAACTTCCAAATCTGACCTGATGGCCAGGGGCGTAGCTTTCGATATGCTCTAGATGACCAAGCGAATTGGCCCGCAGTGCAAAGCCGCCGAATACGAAGATCTGTCCGGGGAGAAAAGTCTCACCCTGGATAGCATCGCTGTTGATGATCGGAGAAGCCATCGGGCATAAAAGTGACGACACAGAGGAACTCTCAATGAAAGCACCAATGTCGGTGTCAAAACCGGCGGATCTCAGGTAGGGGGTCCCGAACTGTGCGTCTAGGCCGGATGGTAACAGGAGGCAGGGGACACGATGTTTTACCCAGGTTCGGGCCCTCTTGATGGAGGTAAAACCCTACGTCCTGCTTGTCATGGTTCTAAGTCTGACAGTAATGTAGGGGTGTAGGTATGGAGAGGCAAGATCTTAGCTATGGAGAAGTTGTAAGCACACGAGGTTTACGAGTTCAAGCCCTTCTCGGAGGAAGTAATAGCCCTACGTCTCGGAGCCCGGAGGCGGTCGACTGGATTATGCGTGTATGAATTACAGGGGTGCTAACCCTTTACACTGAGGAGGGGGTGGCTTATATAGAGTTCGCCGAACCCCTCCGGCCCTCAGTTGTGCAGGGTTTTAAATACATTAAGGTCGGGCGTTACTGGTAACGCCCCTAATAAAGTGCTATGATGACCATAAAAGCTACTTAATAACTGACCGTTAGCGTGCGGAGTGCCTTTAGGTCTCCTAGCCGTCGAGTGGTTTGGTCTTGGTCGAGTGATTGCTTCTTGGTCGAGTGTCTTCGAGTCTGTCGAGTGGAACACCTCCAAGTCGATTGAAAGGTGATTTATTCTAGAGATGTCCTTGGGTAGGGCAGTTGGGACAGGTCCATGACCCTACCCTAGGTACATAGCTTCATCATTAGCCCCTGAATGGATCGAGGTTTGAGTGGGGAAGGGGTTGAGCACTTCTCCGACTCATTTTTCATGTCATGAGCATATCTTGTTTCGAATCAATGAACCTGAGTGATGACAGCAACTTCCTTTTCAGTCGCCTTGATCCATTCTTAGTTTTTTGTGGAGTGAGTTTCTTTACTTGAAAGGCTCCGAGTGACAGTGCGGAGGAGATCTTCGGTCTGACAAGTTGTTCTGCTGCCCGCAGATTTCGCGGGATCCGAATTTTGGGAAGCGCACGGGACGGGGGAGGCCCCAGTAATCGGATGGGATAGGGCGGAGCCGCCTTGATCCCCGCGCCACCTTTTTCGCCACGTATCGCGCGCGCAATTGTTACGGGATTTAACAGGACCGCCCGGGCCAACCAGTCAGCTGCTCGGAAGCGGCCTCATATAAGGCGTCGGACCGAGGGTCTCTCGAACCGTGCGTCCCCATTATCTCTTCTCCTCTTCAGGCTCCTTCGCCGCGCTCGCTCTCGCCCCAGCGCCACCGCTCCGTACGCGTCTCGCCGGTGATGATGGGGAAGGAGAAGATGGTGGCTCTGGAGCGGGCGAAGAAGGCGACGGCAAAGGCGAAGGGGAAGGCGACCAGTCGGGGTGGATCTTCCTCGCGAACCAGCCTGCCGAAGGGCTGGATCCAGGGCAACTGGATCCGCTCGACGATCACCCAAGAGGATCTCGACGACCTAGCCGAAGGAGGGCTGATCCCCCATGAATCGGCGCGGCTTCCGGGGAAGGAATCTGAGCCGCAACCTCGGGAGGGTGAGCGCGTTCTCCTTGCCACCCACGTCGACCGTGGATTTTCCTTGCCTCCTCACCCTTTCTTTCGGGGATTTCTGAACTTCTTTGGGGCACAAATCCACCACTTCACTCCCAACACAATTGTTTATCTCGCCGCTTTCATTTCTTTGTGTGAGAATTTCCTGGGTTGTCGGCCTCACTGGGGTCTTTTCCAGCACATTTTCACTTGTCGCTCTCAGACGGTGAAAAAGGCCAATCCGAGTGATGAGAGAACTCAAGTAATTCAGATGTGTGGGGGTCTTGGTGTTCAGATGAGAGGGAAAAGTTCCTTTCCGGCCATGATTCTTCCCGATTCAGTTCGCGGATGGCAGTCAACCTGGTTTTACTGCAAAGACCAGTCGACGCCAGGTCAGTCGACTGGCCTCCCTACTTTTACCATGGACCGAGTAAGGAAACCCTCCTCTTTGAAGGTGCTCCCGGAGGAGAAGGCGCGGGTGAGGGTGCTGGTCGAGCGAGTGGTCCAGCTTATCCGTGACGGGGTCACCAGTATGGATCTCTTGGAGGTCTTCCTTCAGCGGCACATCCAGCCTCTTCAAGACCGAGACCATCCGATGTGGATGTATTCGGGTCTTGACGACTCCACTCGGATTCACCCGGAGGAGGTCGATGACGACACACTAGAGAAGTGGCTGTCGGGCATGACCGGAAACAAGGACAACCCCAAGGGAGCCAGGAGAGTTCCTCCATTCGACCAGTCCCACGTACCAGAGAAGGTCCGATTCCGAGCTTTTGATTGTAATCTGAATTCACTCGCGCAACTGTCTATACCGCGTCGACTGACTTTACTCTTCCTGCTTTCTTTCAGGCCCTTATCGAAATGTATTCAATGCCCAATGGAGAGCAACAACAAGATCTGGAAAGAGAGGCGAGCGGCGGCGACAGTGGCGAATGGACTTCTGACGGTGAAGGGGACGGAGAAAGCGACGACTCAAGTGACGAAGAAGAAGTCGAGTTGCCTCCTCGCAGGGAGAGGCGATCCAAGCTTGACCAAGAACGACCGAGCGCCCGCGAAAAGGCGACTGCTCAGGCCGGTCAGTCTTCAAAGCGTCCTCGGATCTCTTCACCAACCCCGACCGAAAAAGCGCCAAAGCATCCCAAAGTTGCAGAGCCGAAGTCTCGGAAGGCGTTGCCGAAGATTAAGATTGACATCGCCGTCGCTTCTGCGTGAGTGTCTCCCTTTGTATTCACTCGACGCCCCATGCTGTTTGTTTTTCTTGTTTTAACCAGATGAACTTTGGAACTGGCAGCGCTGCTACTTCCGGGACCTCAGCTTACAGGGACGAGGATGAGGTAATGGAGGATGTGGTCACTTCCAATCTGGGTATGATTTCTGCCATTCTGTCTTTATTTGGTCGACTCAACTGCAATGTGCACCATTGGGTGATGTGATTTTGGCGATTGAACTTTGCACAGCTCCCAACATTATCGACCTCCCCGATGATGATGAAGAGCCCGAGAGGCCTTTGACGAGGAAGAATAGGCAAGCTCCTGCAAGCAAGGTGCCACAGTCAACGCCGAGGGCGGAACCAGTCGTTCAGGACACTGGCGATGCCAATCGGGGTTCTGTTACCTTCGCCATGCCACTGTCGAGTCCCTTGCCTTCTTCGTCGACTGCTCAGGCCCCTGTCGACCCACCTTCAGTTTTTGCGACCCATCATGTCCCAGAGGACGAAACGAATGCTGCCAAGGAAGCCATACGCCAGGCGGGCATCATGATGGAGAAGATGAAGGCGGTGCGGGACGCCAGTCAGGCCGCCTACGACGCCAGCTCGGCTCTCCAAAGCAACGTTCAGGTTAGTTGGTCACCGCTTGTTCAGTTAGGATATGCTATCTGAAGACTCTTTCCGAAAATCTTTGCATCTGTACACCCACTGGGTGCGTCGATTGAATTTTTGAACTAGTGGGGGCACGCTGAGTGCACCCACTGGGTGTAGTCTCCAAGACTACGGGACTGCTGGCAGTCGACTATAGTCTTTGTATTTTGTCGAGTGTAAACCGAACTGGTAGTTTGTCTCCTCCACTCGGTCTGGTCAAGTGGGATCAGAACCGGTGGGGGCACGCCAAGTGCACCAACTGGGTGTAGTCCCCAAGACCGCAGTCGACTACTGGCAGTCGACTATGGTCTGAGTTCTTTCTCTCCCCCTTTTTTTACTCCCTGCACTCGACTTCGGCGGGCCGGTCGAGTGGGATTAGAACCAGTGGGGGCACGCAAAGTGCACCCACTGGGTGTAGTCCCCGAGACTATGGTGGACTGCGGGCAGTCGACCATAGTCTTAGTACTTATTGTCTTTGTCGTTTTTTGTTGTAAAATAACTTCTCCTCTTTGATTTTAGAAATCTTGTGATCTTGGAGCTCGCTTTGCTGACTGGGAGAAACAACAGATCCAACTGAACCTTGACTTGGAGCTGGCCAAGACAGAGCTGCAAAAGGCCAAGGACGGCGCCAATGGTAAGACGAGTTTGTCGACTGGTTTGTCTTAGGCTTGAGTATCCTTCTGCTCTATCTGAATCAAGCATCATTTCTTTGCAGAAAAACTGAGAGAAGCTCTGGCAAAGAAGGATCAAGATTTGGCTACTGCTCGAAAGGAAGCTGACGACAGAACCGCTCTGGCTGAACAAAAACTGGCTTCGGTCGGCCAGTTGGAAGAAGAGAATACCAAGATGAAATCTGCTCTGAACAAGCCAACCAGGAGTGCACGCGCTTGAAGAAGGACAATCTCAACCTGTACGAGAAGATGGAAGGCATCGCTTGCAGGAGGGACGATCTGGAGAGCTATCTGAGGAGCCTTGCCAAGAAGTTGTTCATCAAGCTTGAAGGTGCACATTTTGTTCCGACTGATTTTTTTTGTGTCGACTCAATGTACGAAAATTGACTTATCCTCGGATCGTGAATGCAGAGTTTTGCCAGAACTTCGAGGAAGAGACTGGGCGGATTGAGCTAGGTTTGGACCCAATCAATTCTCCTGTGAAAGATGAAACTGCCATGAATCTGCTCCGACTGGAATCCCGCATCGACGGTGTTGTGGACTACCTGGCTCGACTGAAGGTCGCCATGTCACTGATCGATCCGGCACTTTGGCCAGAGGCCACGTTCCAGAATGATCTTGAGTCCCTGATGACTCGACTTAACGAGATCCCTGACCGAGTGCAGGAGTGGAAGAAATCTTCTGCCCGGTGTGGTGCTGATGTGGCTCTGTCTTTGGTTCGTGTCCATTGCAAGGAGGTGCGACAAGATAAGCTGGCAGCAATCAAGGTCGCCAACACCCAGAAGCATGACTTCCGATCTTTTATGGAGACTTTCATCGCTGCAGCCACTCGGATCACCGACGGCGTCGACCTAGACGAGTTCGTCGAGCCTGCTAGTCCTCCTCCCGCGGAGTGAACAAACTTTTATGCCTCACCTTAAATTTGCCTCGGAATGCCGAGTGATTTTTGTAACCGTTAAACTCTTTCGGGCTGAATGCCGAGCACTTCGATCTGTGGTCTGGATCCTTTGGGATTTATCATTGAATGTCTTCACGAATCCTCCGTCGAGTGGAACTCGTTCTTCACTCGAGACAACTTTTGTATTTGTGGCGCAACCCCGAAGGAGAAGGTAGGAATCGACCTGCATCTCGTCGTCCTTGCGGGCGGCGATGGAGCGCACGTTGTATTTGTGGCGAAGCTCCCAAGGAGAAGGTGGCAGTTGACCTGCACCTCGTCGTCCTTGCGGGTCGGCGAAGGAGCGCACGTTGTATTTGTGGCGAAGCTCCCAAGGAGAAGGTGGCAGTCGACCTGCACCTCGTCGTCTTTGTGGAGTGGGTGATGAAGCGCACGTACTTAGGCGAGTACTGGACTGCAGCTAAGCCCTCGAGTGGGAGGCTGGCTCGCCACTCGGTAGGATTTTCAAACACTTAGGCGAGTACTGGACTGCAGCTAAGCCCCCGAGTGGGAGGCTGGCTCACCACTCGGTAGGATTTTCAAACACTTAGGCGAGTACTGGACTGCAGCTAAGCCCCCGAGCGGGAGGGTCGCTCACCACTCGGTAGGATTTTCAAATACTTAGGCGAGTACTAGACTGCAGCTAAGCCCCTGAGCGGGAGGGTCGCTCACCACTCGGTAGGATTTT